>NW_010146230.1:0-3094 GCF_000699245.1 Pterocles gutturalis
CACCCGTATCGCCCCGGAGCACACAAAAAACCGGGAGATGCCAAAGGGAAAGTGCCAGAGAGGCCCCGGAGCTGGGTCAGGACGAACAAACCCGAGGCAGAGCTCTCGAGCAAGAGAACCGCGGTTTTGCCACCGCCCAGACGTACCTGGAAGCGGGCGAAGCCAAAAAACTGTCTGCGCACGGAGCTGCTGGAGCTCCGAAAACCCCCCCCCAGCGGGTTTGAAAAGCAGGGAGGGTCCCTCCCCGCTGCGGGATCACCTTCCCGGGAGCATCACATCTCTGGATAGGAATAACCGTCAGCTCCGAGCGCGTCCTTTGGCGCGTGCGTGAGTAAAACCCTCTGGAGCCGGGCCAAGCTCAGTGCCTGGCACAAGCAGCGTGATCTGGCGTCACAGAAACCAAGAAAAACGAGAAAATTTAGTGAGGCAGCAGTGCCAGCTCAGAGAAAAGCAAGTGGGAGCAAGAGACAGGAAGAATCGCAGCGCTGAGCCGTCCTCTCCCTGATTTATGGCAAAAAAAGCCACTAAAAGGGAGAGCCGAGGAGCAAACCGCAGCAGAGGCACCCGTGCTGCTCCGGGCGCAGGGAGGGAGGTGGATGCACAGCTCCCGGCTTCGTCCCAGCGGTGTGAAAGAACTCAGGCTGCCCGTGTCCCCTTGTCGTTCTCGTACGCAGAAAAATCCACGTGGGAAGGGCTGGGAGCGACCCCAAGGCTCAGCACGACTCGCTGCAATCGCTTCTTCCCCACCAGGATTGCGGGGAAGATGCAGGCGAGTGAATATTCTCCTACCCTGCGCTGATCTCACCCCAAAGCCACGACCGGCCGCAGAGCGGGACCGGCCAAGCCCCCACGGACTTACCCCAAGCTCACCCCCGAACGCCCGGCGGGGTACGGCTCACCTGTGGCCAAAGTCCTTTCAACTCACCCTCTCTCTCTGCCTGCTCTCAGATTTCTTAAAAATAAAATAAAGCGTCAAAAACTGTGTTGGATGCGCCTGGCCAGTGCCAGACTCACCCCCACCCTGTGGTTTAAAACCCCCCCGAAGTCTGGGAGAAGCACCCAGTGACCCAGGCAGGGTTGGGACCCCCCTAAAGAGGGAGGGGAAATGTTAAACCCCTAAAAAGTCGATGGGGAAAAAGAACCAAATGGAGGTCCGTTGGGTATCGCCCTCCTCGCTGGTGACACAGGGAGCTGAGGCAGTTTGGGCTCCGACGCCGAACTCCCTCCACCTTCCTCCCATCTCCACGGCACACGAACCCGCAGCCGCACACAACGGGACCGAGAAGGTCAGCTTGAGTCATGGCCCAGGAATAACCCCCAAATCTCCGCCTACGGTGGCTCTGAGCCCGGAGAGAGGCTCTGGGAAGAACTAAGGCTTCAGTTTGAGCCAGGGGTGGAGGATGGTGAGGATGGAGAGGATGGAGGAGGTGAGGCCGCACAGCCCCACAAAGCCCGGGCTGGTTTTGTACAGCCCCAGCTTGTCCAGGGGGATAAAGATGTCGCAGGCGTTTTTCACCACGTCCAGGAGCAGAGGAGGGTTGTTCCGAAGGACGTGGATCAGAAGCCGGAGCTGGATCTGCAGCCTCAGCCCCAGCTGCTGGAGCCCATTGTCAGCCCGGAGCTGGAGCCCATTCCCGCTGCCTTTCGCTCGCTTCCCGCTCGCTTCGCGCTCCATCAGGACGCGGATTTCGTAGGCGTCCCGGCTCAGGTTCACGACGAGGGCAAAGAGGTAATACCTGAAAAACAGGGGAGAGGAATAGCGGGAGAGCAGAGAGAGAAAACGGTGCTGGGGACTGCGGTCTGCGACGCTGGCAGCCTCCAGCTGCTTTCCCTTCAGCCACAAAAATAAAACGCCCGTGGGAAGGATAAGTCCATGCTCTCCCGAGAGCTGAGCTGGGCCAGGCTGCTCTCTGCCGTCGGCATGGCACAGGGAGGCGAGAAGCCCTGACATGTTGTAAGAGTCAGTTCAAAAATCAGCTTGTCTCAACCTTGTCATTAAGGACACAACACCCCCAGTTAGACTATAGGGTCCTTTCTTATGGATTTGATACGGCCTGGGAGCAAGACTCATCCCGACAGGCCTGTTGCAGCAAAGTTACGATACCATGAGAAAATCTCCAGGGTAAAATACAATTGCCACTTTCTGAGACAAAGGTGTGGCTGGCCTGTGAAGAATTTGTTTCCCCAGCAACGCACCCTGGTACTGGTACAAGATGGATCGATGGGGGATGGAGTGAAACGGTCTTGCTCCACGGCCCTGCCCTGTCCAAGACTCTCTGTACCCCTGTAAGGACAGGAACAATGAGCTGCAGGTGCCACAGCTATCCAACCAGAAGGATGGCAGACACCGTGCCAAGAACTGCGACGAAGTCTTCACCCTAAGGTGAACTTTGCTCATTATAATACCAAAACACACCTCCATCCCAAAGGCTACCCACCTCTGAGGTAGAGGAGGAGCAAGGTGTGTAGTTTAGCATAAAAGCTCATCCCCTAGCAACCTAAAGTTGAAGCCTTCCCCACCAAGGATCGATGACGATCGTTAGGACTGGCGGGGCGGTGCTGGCTCCAGGCCCAGGGGACGCCTTGGACCCGCGGTGGTAGCTATAGTGTTCCTCTTTTCCTCTCTTTACTTACTTTTCACTCCCTTTATCTATCGCACGTCGCTTACAGACACAAAATAATAAAGTTTTTGCTGTTTAGCACGTAGAGATCTCAGCAAAGAACCATCACGAGTCCTCAGGGGACCGTGACGCACGTGGCACCCGGGGGGAACTCAGCCCCCTCGGTCTTTACTCCGCGGGACAGCAGAAGAGGCGAGGAACCCGCTCTCTCGGGGAATCACCTCGCCCCTCACCTGAAGGCCCTCTGGCTCCACTTCTCCTGGTCCAGGCCGTGGAGCAGCCCCGCTTTGCCCGCCCAGAGGACGTTGTCGCAGGCCAGGTACATGGCGGGGGTGAGGTGGCTGAGGGGGAGGCAGAACCGCAGCACCATGTCCGACAGGTGGATGGCCCGTTTCGCCGCCTCCAACGCCTCAGCCGAGCTGCCCAGGCGCAGCACTGCGGGACAGACAGACAGACGGTCAGCGGGGGGTGGG
>NW_010146231.1:0-225 GCF_000699245.1 Pterocles gutturalis
AAAAAAAAGCAACCCCACAAGGCTTTTTTGGGGGAAAAAAATGGAAAAAAGAGGGCAGGAGCCTGGGCAAGCCATGTCTCCTGTGGCTTCCCAGTGTGGCGCTGGCTCACTCTGGGATTTCCTCTCCCTGTGGCGTTTGCTCCAGGAAGAACCTTTCGGAGCATCCTCCCGGCAGCCCCCGACCGGGAGCAGAATCCCGCTGGTGCCGCAGCCCCGGGGACGGGG
>NW_010146231.1:704-958 GCF_000699245.1 Pterocles gutturalis
TTTTGAATTTCCCAAACAGGAGGGAAGAAGCCAAGAGCTGCCGAGTTCCCCCACACGCCAAGAAGGACAAAGGGCATCCCTGCGCGGCGGAGGAGCGGGCAGGCGCCCAGCACCCCAGCTCCCCCCATCCTGGCTCCCCCGGGATGCGCAGCGCGGGTGTGGGAGCCCTCCCACCTCGGCTCTAATTATAGCCGGACAGAAGTGCAGCAATGCTGGGCGAGGGTGCGTGCTGGGGGTCCCGCAGGCAGGTCCCA
>NW_010146231.1:1233-1668 GCF_000699245.1 Pterocles gutturalis
CTGGCAGGATGCAGGGATGCCACACGGGTGGTCCAGCCCCTCAGAGTAATTCCCCATCCTGGGGGGCAATGCTGCACCCCAGAAAGCAGAGCCTGCCCCATAGGAAAGCAGAAGGGGCTGTGGGAGAGGAGGCAGCATCCATGGGAATGCCAGCAGCACAGCCCCCACGCTGGGGGGGATCACCACCCCCCCACAGACTATAACCTTGCACAGATTATAATCTTAAATTATAATCTTCAGCAAACCCAAAGCCCCATCTGCCTAATCCATCCCCCCCCAGCTTATCCCCTGGATGGGGAGAGCAGGACTGCCTGGGTGCCAGCCCTGGGGGTGGGAGAAGCAGTGGGGCGAGCCCCCGGCCCCCCCCAAGCAATGTACCGCCACGTTAGGAGCAGGCAGGGAGACAATATAGGGACTATGCGGCCTCCTCGCCGC
>NW_010146231.1:1884-2258 GCF_000699245.1 Pterocles gutturalis
CACCAGCATCCCCAGCGCTGCCCTGCATCCCAGGCAGGGGTGTAAAACGGGCTGCGGAGCTTGGAAATCAGCGCACGGTGCATCCCGCACGATGCTGCTGGGGGGGTGAGGACACCCCCACCGGGTTGTTTTATTCCCTAGGGAAAACCTCCCGGGAAGGTCTTGGAAGGGGGGGGGAAATTCCTGCAGATTTTCCCAGCACAGCAAGCAGAGCAGTGGTCCCCCCCTCCCCGCTCCTCTCCCTCCCTCGCCTGCCCCCGATCATGGCGCCTACAACTCCCTTTGTTTTAATATTATAAAGCGAGCCAGATGCCGGCTTTAATCCCCTCAGCTGGTGAGGATTTGCAAACACATTAGGAGGCAGAGCCACTGCG
>NW_010146232.1:0-229 GCF_000699245.1 Pterocles gutturalis
CGAGCACCTCCTGCCTGGGGCCGAGTTCCACCACTACGTGAAGGGCCAGCGCAGCGTCGTGCGCTCCCCGCTCCCCTACGCTGTCCCTGAGGAGGTGGCCGAGCACCCGATCTGGTGGAGGGTGTCCCTGCGCATGGCGGGGGCTGGGCTGGGTGACCTTTAGTGGTCCCTGCCAAGCCAGACCGTTCCTGAGTCCGCGACGCGGGCAGCCAGCATCTGGAGGTTCTCG
>NW_010146232.1:384-640 GCF_000699245.1 Pterocles gutturalis
ACAGGCTGTGGGGGAGGGGGCACCTGGGGGGCTCTGACGGCCAGTTCTGCTCCTGCACCAGTGGGTGGGCTGCACCGGTTCCCTGTGGAGAGGAGGGTGGTCAGCAGAGCCGGGGACAAGGAGACGGAGTCACGGCGGCAGGACGGAGGGGCAGCGATGTTCCACCTGGGCGTGACGCCCGCCGTCCTGCGCAAGAGATACAACATGACGGGGGGAGACGTGGGGCTGCAGCCCAACAACAGCCAGGCCTGCGCCC
>NW_010146232.1:693-930 GCF_000699245.1 Pterocles gutturalis
GTCCTTCTCCAGGACTCGGCTGTGCGGTGGTCCTGGCAGAGCCAGGGGATTGCTGGGCGGCGGGTGGGCTGGTGTTGCACAGACCCACGCTGGGACAGCTGCCTACGTTGGGAGGGAAAAAATCTTTCCTTGTTTTTTTCCAGAGAAGATGATAAAACCCTTGTGCGCTCGTTGTCCCTGCAGTTCCTGGAGCAGTACTTTCACCAGGCAGACGTGGCGGAGTTCATGCAGCTCTTC
>NW_010146233.1:0-10385 GCF_000699245.1 Pterocles gutturalis
CTCCTGCCGGGGCCCCGCGCGGCTCTCACACCGACGGGCTGCGGGATAGCTCAGCCCCGCGGCTCTGCGCTGCCCTGGCCTCGGGGGCACTTTGCTTTAGCCCCCCAGAGGCAACCCAAACACGGACACGGGAGGGACAGCCGTGTGGGAGAAACCGTGAGCTCCTCACTTCTCCTCCCGGCCACCGACCTCCTCGGGGACGTGTCTGAGGGTCCCACCGTCTAAGCCCTCACCTCTGAAGGCAAAGGGGAGCCTGGCGGGGCAGGAAGGGTATCCTCAGCGGGCAGTCGGGGATCTGAGGTCCAGGACAGGCACTGGGGTAGGCTGGCAGGCGCTGCAGGGATCTCGCGCTGTGGCAATGCCTTCCCGCACCTCCCGCAAGACGCAGCCCTGACCGTGCCTGCCAGGCCTCGCCGCCCTGCGCCCGGGGAGCTGCTTCACCATCCCCTTTGTCAGAGAAATTTGGTTGCAAGACATAGGAAAGTAATTTGTAACATTTTAAAAACCTAATTTTTAATAAGCAATTTTTACACACTGTGGTCTTCCTCCTAACTCATCCTGGACTCAAAATTAATCTAAATTTTATCCTTTTTATTGATTCAAATGCCCTGATTTCACTTTAGAATGGTGAAATCCAAAGCGGGGAGTTACTGTGCAAATAACATCATGAGCTGCACGTATGAGAATTCACCGCAAGACACCTATGGTCTTCGTCTCCACCTCACAGATTTTCACAAGGTGATTGTCTTCTACAGCACGGGTTTGGTCTCAGTGGGCTCAGCCTTAAACCCAGACTATGAACCTCATCCTGACAGCCACATCCTCTCATGATTCATGTTCTTCACCATTAATCCTGTGGGACCTAAAGCAGAAGAGTGAATAGAGATAGATAAGTCTCTTTTAAATGTTTTGGAAATATTGTGAGACAAGAAGGGTAAGGTATCACACTGTTATTTATACGCACATCTTCATGCTCATTAGTCTGTTAAAGCAGTGAGGTATGATTTGAAAGCAAAAATTCCTGCATTTAAGACTCAGATCTCTTTCAAGGATATATTGACCTAGGTTAATCACATGTTAATGGTACTAGATGTATTAAATCATGAAGAATTGGCAGAAGTGTTAGTATTTAATTAAAACCAACAGAATTATTTTATCTCCTGAGAAGGTGAGGATACATAGAGTACAGCTCTGTAGTACAAAATAGAGCATCAAAACTTAAGTAATGGCAAAGAAAAACACGGTGTAAAAATGCATGTAAAACCTTAGAAAATAGCAAGTTAAAATGGCTGTATGGTCTTGAGGCATAAAAACAAGTTCCTGTCTGAAGTTTGGCATGGGGAAAAAAATTCAAAATAGCTTTCAAAATCAATTATTTCAGTAAGAGATAAAATGCTGAGGTTTACAGCAGACTATCCAGGCTATTTTCCATAGCCTCAAATCTAGAGGAAGAGTATCAGCTTACCTCAGCACCCACTAGCAGGGAAGGTGAGGAATTAGCCACTGGATGATGTGTTGGTGCAGGTTAAAAAGTTTTCATGTTCTTGCTCTGGCAACAGACAACACAGCTTCTCTAGGGATTCACTACTGCTTTATGAAGATACAAATATCTTAATACATAGATTTTGTTTCTCCTAAAATCACATGTAACGGCAGAGCACTTCTGGAGGAGATACTACGAGCTCAAGGTGAAAGAGCACGGAGAAGGGCAGCGATTCCCATCAAGGACCAGCTCTGCCAGGGGTTCATCACAAGCAGGATCATTCCAGCATAGCTCTGAAGTAGGGGAGATGGACATTAACCTCTAATTCATCCATTTTCATCTCAATAATCAGTTTGCTCCTTTTGCAAATATTTTTACCCTGTTTTTTAGTAAAAATACACTTAATCACCTGTCAGAGTTTCCACTTTTGAGTAACGAGACCTCGTCCTTGCCCACACCGAGTCTCTATTGCCAAAAGGCAACCAGCAATCCATCCAAGTTTGCTGAACACATTTCTCCATGTTTCTGCCTTTAGCTGCAATATTAATTCCTGCTTTTACTTTGTTTCCTGCTTTCTCTTCCATTCACTTCTTCTCTGGGCTCAGACCAAAACCCCCAAAATAAAACGCTTCTGATGCTCTCCTTCAGCTTGCTCGTCCCTGCAGACCTGTGACCCCACCCAGAGGAGAACTTTTCTCACAACCAATGCATTGATACAGGAGGTAGGGTTTTGATGGCATCCTTCAGTGGGATGAGGTGACTTGTCCAAGCCTAAGCAGGTCCAGCGTTCACATATCCTCTGGGTCTCCATGCTGCTCCTCTGACACTGTTCCAATCCGAACATTCCCACAGACGTATGCAGGGCAGACAAGCTTCTTCACAGTCTAGCTGGAGGAATAAAATACATATTCATCGGATAAAATATTTTCTGTTTAATTTTGACCTCAGTGAAAATGATTATCCAAGAAAAACAGTCATGAACAGTAACAATAATTCTCATCTCAATTATTGAGAAATATAATTTGTAAATGATTAGTGAAGAGAAGATTCTTAGAAAATTTATGATAATGTTCTTTATTATAATACTTCATATTATAAATTGTACTATTCTTTCTCTTTATTACATTTATATTGAAGCCTCTTTCCTTTTCTTTGTCACAAAGAGTTAAAATCTGTAAGAGAATTTAAGAGCCTTTCAGAAATTTGGCACATCAGTGTTAGCTCAGCTATTATCTAGCTGCATCAAGATATTAATGTAGTCATCTCTCTTTAGTCTCAATGAATTGCTATAAAAATGTCAAACAATTAGATTATATTGGCCAACATAGCCCGGTTTGATTGAGTACAGATGTAGGCCATGTCCCTTGAATCATACTGATGAAGAAGCAGAAAGGCTTGCAGAACTCCAGTGCAAATTTATTTCAACATATGTACCATTTAGATTTCTAATGTCAGTGCTTGCAATACTAATAACCAAAAAATGCTAAATAGGTATTTTCAGATGGAATAAAAGTCAATATCATTCAGGACAAAAACCAATGAACTCGTGGAGAAAAAAACCACCTATAAAAACAGCACAGAAGCCAGTGTGCTGGTACAGACACTGCTCCATCGCACGGATGTGACTGCACCAGAGGAGCAAAATGAACATCCCTCTTACTTACGGGAGTAGTGCTGCTTAAGTTCTGTCTCTGCCTGGACACAGCACATACCTTAGTGTCAGGAAAACAGCCCGTGTGTAAATACTTGCAGAGACACCTGGTTACAGTGCTCGGCGCTGGCGGCTGTGCCGCTCTGCAGGGCAGCAGGACTGCGGACTTTCTGTTCTCTGCACGTACAGCGCGTGCACCCAGCTGCGGGCGCAGCTGTGCCGTGGATGTACAGCAAGGTACAAGTCCCTGCAGATGAAATGCCTCTCAACCATCTGGTGTCCACACAGACCACATGTAACCAAAAGCTAAGCTATGCTGTCATAACTTAAAAGCTGAAAACAGTTTCTGTTCTGTATAGGATAAAAATTCAGAGCATGGTTAAGTTGTTCACGTTCTGCTAGAACAGGCACAGAACAGGCGAAGCACACTGACAGTGCATCTCCACGGCACGCTCTTCTCAGCTGCAGCAGCCCCTTCCCACCCTACCCCTGCCAGCCTTTATCCGTGTGCAGCTGAGCTGGGAGCCGCCTGCGGCAGCAGGGACAGCGTGTCCCCGTGGTGCTGGTTGTGTGATTGCAGCTGGGCCACCACCAGCACAAAGCCCCGCCAGCACCCGATGGGCAACAACAAGGAAGGGACTCCACTGACCTGAGCAGTGTAAGGAGTCAAACTACCAAAGGAGGACGATAATCCTCTTGCCCCAGGATGAAACTCCCTGAGATGGGCCAAGGAGAGAAACTCCCCCTGGTGTGCCTTGCAGACTGTGGGGTCACCGCCCACAGCCGAGTGCGGGATGCAGGGGAAAAACTGTTCTGGAGTTTTAAAATCTAGTATGATATGTTCTAAGGTGTTTATGGGAATTGATGAGACTTGCAGGATGTTTAGAAGAAGGACCAAAGGTGGGGAAAAGGAGGGCTCAGGATGTATCAGGGGCAGGAAAATGGAGAGGAAAGGGGCTAAACGGGGTCGGCTGCACGTCCACAGGCTGCTGTCGGTACGCTGTCTGACCGAGACCCACACTCCCTCAGCACAATCTGACTTCTCAACTCCTCAGCTGTCCTCCGTGGCTGTGCTCCTGTTCTGAGCAGGTGTGTGCGAACTCCAGGGACCTTCCATTTGCTAAGATACGCCAGTGAGCAGCCAGGGAGTGGGATAAGAACTCACTCAGTACCTGCAACGGGAGTGGGGCTGTGGACAGCCAAGGCTTGTGTGTTTGGGTGCTGGTGCTGGGGAGGTGAAGAAAGACCAACGGAGCCTTGGTCTGACTCGTGTCTGGGCTGCAGGGAGCCGCTCACCAGCAGAACAGCGAGGAGACAGAGATCAGGCAAGAATGGGTAATGGAATACAACAGCAAGGCTCAAAATCACTTAGCAGAAGTAAAACAACTGCTATATGCAGTCTAGCTGCAGCCTTGCTGTCAGGATTGACAGAAGGATTGCAGATCCATCTGCACACCTCAGCTGCAGCACATTTCGTACTCTGTTGTCTTCTATTCTGCAAGCTACTGCGAGTTACAAGTCCAGATAAATTCTAAGGACATGACAGAACTGCAAATACTTTTGGAAACCCATTCTCTTCTTCCAAGAGAAAGCCTTAGTTAATATTCTGACAGCGTATTGACAGGTAATTAATAAGTACCTGCCACATCACGGGAACTGACTGTTCTGGCTGCTCCACGGACGCAGACAAGCTCATCAGCACTGGAATGAGGGTTGAGATGTCTGCTCTGAGAAGACTGAATGTTTTCATCACAAACTTTTTTCCCCCCACATTCCTCTTCTATATCAGGATATTTCAGATTGCAGCTCTACCTCTAATTCCATGGTCACTGCTCTCTCATCAAGTTCTCTTTGTGCAGGAGCTTGCTCTCCATACCAGGGAACACTCCTGGCCGGGGGTATGAACCCCTTCCCCGACTGACGGTGACCGTGCCTTTGCTGTGCCCATCAGAACAAACCGTGAGCAGCCTCCGTCTCTGTACATCTTAGCATGAAACAGAGAAAGACAAAGAACAGCGGCGTGGGCACTGTCGATGTGATACCATCAATGAGCATGATCTAATATCCAGCACCCAGTCAGATGACAGAACACTCATAATATGCAATATTTTCATAAGGAAGCCAGTGCAGTTTATGATTGTCCAGGAAATTCAGTAGCTGCACTTTTGGAAAAACATGTTTTCGGGTTTTTTTGCTGCAACTCCCCCTGTGCAGCTGCTATTGCCTTTTTCACAGGTGACATACTTGTGCAAAATTAAGAAACACACGCCCCAAATGAAAAATTATTTTTGACAGTAATGTACCTGATTCAGTTTACTTCAGTGTTCTTATCTGTAGCTTATCTCAGTGCCCCTGTACCATGGAAAAGTTGTTATTCCAACTCTGGAATTACTGGATTGTTGAATATGGTGCAGCAGGCCCATAAAGGTGGAAGTCTGATAACCCCTTCTGGTAAGAGACTTGTCCTGTGACGGTGACTTCACTTTAAAATAAAAGTATTTTTACATCTTGTTCAGAAACTCAACACAAATTCCACATCAGTGCAGCACTGTTGGAGATTTCTGCAAAAGCTGTTCATCTTCGTGGACATCTGGTTTCTCCTAACAATCCCAAACGGTGAATGTCAGGAGTGAGACCATCAAGAAAAGTGGTGGGTCACAGACATCCAGTTATAGGAGCAAACCCAGCACGAGAGCTCAGCACTGACCTTGCTTTGGGTTTCATCTCGCCAGCTTTCACCCTCTTCTGCCCTCGTGTGTCAGGCTAAAGCATTATACAACATCACCAAAAAATAAATCACACTAGTGATTCAGTGATAAAGAAATCTCTCCCTAAATATTTTCCATAGCGATGGACACTGCCACCAAACTGAAAAGCCAAGTGAAAAGAGGGGGGTGTTCCATTTGAGAATTTTCATAAAGCTAGTCGAATGTATGTTATTAACGGCAGCTTAATTTGCTGATGGTGACACAAAATACTGCAGCTTAACATTATGATTATTGAAGATTATTGTTTTCTTTTTAATTTCTTCTTAGCTCAAGACATAGGCCTTTGCTTCTGAAAGGGATCCTTGTTTTGTTGGCTTCAACTGTACTGAACACGGACAGTGTCCGTAGACTGTCTGCGCAGCAGAAGAACACGCTCCGTGGGAGAGGCAGTACTGTGATTACAGTATTTATTTTAAAATCTTTAAAAATACACAAACATATAACAACAGATAGCAAGATCCAGCTTTCAGGGAATATTGTAATTGATATTTTACATACAAGCAACATTGTTAATGTTAATGTACCATACTGCTTTTTTGTAAAAATGGAAATAAGTGATTAAAAGTATTCCTTGTACCTCTAGAAAGCTGCAGTTTGTTGTTTCCTCTGTTCTTATACTTAAATGAAGACTCCTGTGACTACTGCTTTTGAAAATGGTACCTACTAGGTTCATGAAAGACCACCCGCATTCTGTTCTCACTGGCAGAGAAATGCTCCATCTGCTCATCACCTGAGTAATGACTCCGGTCTTCCACAGGCTGGTAAATATTCCAGGGCAAATACATGTGACTTCAGTTTTAACCGGACCACTTTCCTAAAATCCATGCTAGCAACTGTCTGGTACGGGAGCCAGTTGAAGACCCTTCAGCTGGAGGCATGGATTAATACCCGAGGGGACTCCAGAAAGCTCTTCCTCGGGCCGTGCAGCCTCGTGTTGGTATTCCACCCCAATGCCCGGAGGCTCGTGCCCACATGGGGCGGCTGGCTCCCCTCCGGTGTCCCGCTCCCGGTCAGGCAGGGAGCCAGAGCAGGGCTCAGCAGGCTGCAAAGTCATTAACTCAGCATTCAAACTCAGACGAATGGGCTTAAGCAGTCATGGGAAGGCACCTTTACAGAGCCTGCTCTGTGCTCCCTGCCCACACACCCCCAGCCACCCGCCGCTCTGGCATCTGCTCTGCCCCATCCCTCTGCAAAGCGGGGGGACGGGCGTACGGGACACCCCATCCCCTAGCTCTGGAGAGAGCACCATGTGCAATGAAAAACCTTTGAATTTTGCTAGTTTATGGTAGTTTAACTTTAGAGCAGTTACGCCAGGGACAGAGCTTCTCTTTTTTTTTTTTTCCTTTTTATTTCTTTTTTTTTATTTATTTTATCCTTTTGTAGAAAGCTTGCTGCCATTCTTTCCCGCAGACCATTTAGAACCACACACTTTTCTTGGACAGCTACCTACTACTCAAATTATGTTCTTGTCCTAGAATATTATCAATAAATTCACCATAATTTTTTTTCTTCTCACATTTTTTAGATGACATAAATTTTAGCTGACCAATTCTTTTCATGCTCAAATATATTATGAAATGTCAGTTCTGTTATAAAAGCTAATTGATAATGTGATTTGTTATGTTGCTGAGACATAATTCAGAAAGTTATTTTAAAGCCATTGATACATGGAATAGCACTAGCTGTTTAATATTTCTTGTATGAATGGGTACAGCGCAAGGGAATGATGTGCTGCCATGTAGATGAAATATTTTCAGAAGCTTTTATTCTTGTTGTTTGGGCTTGTGCCAATGTCTTTCTAGTAGAGAGCTCATACATCCTAAGCTGTATCTACTGTAATTTATTCCTTGGTCATTAGTCAGTAGGATTTTTTCTTCCAAGTTGCTGAACAATATATAATATTTTAAAAATTAAGAACTCACAGTCAAATAAATGGAGAGCATTCTCTAGAATACTACTTCAAAAAAGCAGGAAAGCATTTTTCATTTCATAACAATGTTTTTAATTATTCTTATTTTTTATTTAATAAAAATAATTTTTCACTCTGGTGAGCTCCCCCCTGCAGTGCTGCCCCCAGCTCTGGGGTCCTCAGCACAGGACAGACACGGAGCTGCTGGAGCGGGGCCAGAGGAGAAAACTCCCGTGCGAGGACAGGCTGAGAGAGTTGGGGGTGTGCAGCCTGGAGAAGAGAAGGCTCCGGGGAGACCTTCCAGCACCTCCCAGTGCTGAAAGGGGGCTACAGGAGAGATGGGGGGGCTCTGGATCAGGGGGTGCAGGGACAGGACAAGAGGGAACGGTTTGAAGCTGAAAGAGGGGAGACTGGGATGAGATCTTGAGAAGAAATGTTTTCCTGTGCGGGGGGTGAGGCAGCGGCCCAGGGTGCCCAGAGCAGCTGTGGATGCCCCATCCCTGGAGGGGTTCAAGGCCAGGCTGGATGAGGCTTTGGGCAACCTGGGCTAGTGGGAGGTGTCGACTCTTGGAAAGTAATATATTATGAACCTTTATAGCCAGACAGAAGACTTAAGGGAGGAATATACAACTGTTGTTCATTTTTCCCTGTTTTCTTCTTGGCAACCCAATTAGAAAGAATATAAAGTTTAAAAGAATTTCTGATCAGTATATTGTAATTAAGACACACAAGTCCAATGTAATTTTCCACACATAACAAAACTTTTACTTTCCTCTCAAAGTTAATGTTAAGGAACATACCTCAACGACTCCTTTGGAATAAGTCATAATTTTACTGCCAATTTTTTTAATTTCATATTCACTTTCCAGGCATTCTATTTCAATAAGTTTCCCTTGCTCCTATGAAGTATTAATATAGAAAACACAAATTTTAATAACTAAAAAGGAACACAATGACGATTACATCCATGCAGTCACTCTAACACAGCACTGTACTTTCTTACTGAAAAATCCCACTATACCAGATTATTAACTGAAACAACAAAAAGGGAGCAGAATTTCTTGTTTGAACAGCAGTCACTTCTTACTAAGACGAAGCTGCAAAATAACTTTACCAAGATTTTTAAAGTTGTTAATTGAGAGAATCTGCAAAAAAAAAAAAAAAAAACCAAAAAAAAAAAAACAGTGTACACTTGATTCTTCCTATATTGTAATTTGATTTCAGTTCTGGTAGATTCTTGCTCCCTAATGTTGTTAAAAAGGTACAAGCTTGGAATAAACAAGAGCTAGTCGACCAAAACGATTCATCTTGATAGTTAGTGCAACTTTAAAGCAAAAAAGAGGTTAGATTTTTAACACCTCAGGAGAGATCTGTCTATTAAATGACACAAGTTACATGTATGGATCATCGAAGACACTTTGTATTCGGTTTCATCCAGTGCAGGAGGGAAAGTCAGACAGCAGCTCCCTTCGTCATTCCCTATGAACTGCTATCAAATCGCTCAGCATCACCATTGTTAATTTAACATCCCCATGACTAGAAAACAGGTAAGACCTTGAAAAACTTGGATGAAAGTAGAACTGCCACTCTCATGTAATAACAAATACACAGAGACAGAATTCGTGTTATGTCTGAGTAATTTGTTAGTATTTGGCAAAAGCCAAGGAACTGGAACTTGATAAACCATGACAACGGGGAAGGAACAAAAAAAAACAAATCTCAGAGCCAGTGGGACATAAGAATCAAAAAAGGCACACACATTGACACACCAGTTACACAAAATTTTAATCTAAGAATACCCGTACAGTAACATTATAATAAAAATACTACAGAAGAGTAAAAATTATTAAATGTTAGGAAATAACAAATCAAATAATAGTTTGCTGGAAGATAAATCATTCCCACTAAAGGAAACTGGGAAATGTATAGGAACAAACACGACCAGAGAAGATCCACACAAAGGAAAGGATCAGGGACTGCAGCTTGTGGCACATCTCCGGATTTCTCACTTCAGTGAGAATTGTACTGCTTAAGTCCTACTTTCCAGAAAAGTAACAACTTTGCGGCTTTTTTTTGGCAAGCTTTTTGAAGTCCTCTTTCCATCAGATACCTAAGCATCCTCCTAGCTTAACTATTCTGATTGTGTGTGAGTGCAAGGGTGTGATTGAGATGCACATTTGAGTGCGAAGCAAGTGAGGAGCTCTATCTGCGTTTCCGACCCTGGACAACTAAGGCAGCAGGAGAAAAGCGAAGCGATTGAAATTGCAAAATGGGGGGTGAAGGGAGTAAGCCTTGTGAAAAATCACCTTTAGGCTGTATATTAAAACACTGGAAGGACATTGTGGGACAGGGTGTTGTGTTTGGTCACAACAACCCCCTGCAATGCTACAGGCTTGGGGGAGAGGGGCTGGAAATCTGCCCAGCAGAGAGGGACCTGGGGGTGCTGGTCGACAGCCGGCTGAACAGGAGCCAGCAGTGTGCCCAGGTGGTCAAGAAGGTCAATGGCATCCTGGCCTGCATCAGCAATAGTGTGGCCAGCAGGAACAGGGAAGTGATTGTGCCCCTGGACTCGGC
>NW_010146234.1:0-4590 GCF_000699245.1 Pterocles gutturalis
ACACACACACACACACACACAGAGAGAGACTCACATCTTATGGAGTTGCTGCTGATGCACATTTATTTCTTAGAGCAATTTAAACCATGTGTAGTTCTGTTCTAGCCTTGCATTCAAAATTCTGTAGACGTGAACTTTAAGACATGTCCACACAACTCATGAACAATCAGTTTAACAGTCTTCAAATTTTTAGGAATAGAAACTGAAGGGATTCTTTCCCATACACAGCGGATTTCTGGCAGCACAACAGATCTTTCAAATTGAGCATTAAAGAGGAGCACATCGTAACTAAGTAACACTTGTTTCATCAAATGCCTCCCCTTTTGTAAATAGCTGGCTTTGTCAAAAGAGCCAAACAGCCAGATCTCAGTCAAAAGCTCAGTAACACTGAACAGTTCCCCATCCTGCCCAAAGGATCCTTGGGGTTACAATCTTTGTTTTCATTAACTTGCCAGAGAGCCACAACACGTCCTCAGGAGTCAAAAATAAATACAATTGTAAATGCAAGCACTTTGGACAAAACAGAGCTGCTTGGCTTGAAAATGTCCATTGTTAGTGAATGGACATGATCAAAAAACTGAGAGCAAGTGAGTGACTTACTAGCTCAAAGCACTGTGATATTAAGGTTGCTCTGGGTATTCAAATATCTGTGTCAGTGTGCTACTTAGCTATATATTACATCAAACACAGCTTCAATAGCTAGTGAGGCAGACATTGCTCAGGTACTTTGAAAGTCACACTGAGGACAAAGGCATTGGATATCCACCAAGCCTGAGCTGAGATTGATTGTACAATGCTGAGGCCCTTGCAAAATCAAGAACAGCGGCAGAGCTTACATCTATTTAAAATGACGGTATGGCATTCTCAGAACAACCACTTTAAACAGATCGATATTCCACTACAATCTATTGTTCTAAAACTAAATCAAAGCCCGATGAGGTTTTGGCCATATCAAGCTATTAAATTTCGCAGTATTTTGTTTGTTTTCACACAGAAGTACCAAGACTCTCCTTTCAAAAAGATCAATAAATTAGTCTCTTCTATAAAATTTCCTGTCTGTATTAAAGCAATCCATAGTTTTTCTAAGAACAAACAGCATATAGCGTCTCTGATGTCCCTAACTACGAGTGCATAGCTTAAGATTTTTTGAGCTCCTCAATGTCTGATTTTGGATGTAACTAACAGGCAGTGAAGGAGAAGTCGAGAGTTTTCAGGTGGTTCAGTGCCTAGATGTGTATCTGCTGTTTAGGAGCAAGAATCTAAACAGACATCAGAAAAAATAATGCCCCAAGTGTTCAGACTTTTCTAATATTAGCTGTGTATAGAGGCTGGAACTCCTGTCTGAAAGCCAGTGTGTTTCAGATAACGCTCTCATTAAGTGAATCGGTCCTTCTGCCTTTAATCTGCTGAAAGTCTGAGGGAATGGAGCAGAGAAGAGCAATCATTTTAGTCTAGAATTCTGCAGAGAACTAAAAAGTATTGGCATCTAGTTAACTGAATCACAGTGGTATTTCAAGTCCTGAATGTTTTAGACTCTGAATACCACAACTTCATCTTTCACTCAGCATAGCTGTGGAGTTAAGCAAGAAGGCACCTTCACCTACAGCACACTGTCGGCTAACTGTTGTCAGAGGCATGACGGCATTATGGCCAGATGCTGTGCAGATGCACTCAGACCACCACCATGCCATTACAGTAACCATGAGAGAGGGGATTCATTCACCACTCTCCCTTTTGCTTCCTTCTGGGTCCACGCCTCAGGCCTCATTCCGGTTTTGTGACTGGAGCTTTCCTCACACTAGGAGTACACAGCTGTTGAGCTACTTGCTCCTCAAAAGCAGATCAAACTTCATGGCATTAGCAGAGAAGAACGATCTCCCTGGAAAGGTGCTTAGATTACAAAATCACAAACACAACCTAGAGCTCAGGTGAAGGGCTTTTAATTGTTCAAGGCAGTTAGCAGTTAAAGAGGGGCTGGGAGGACAAATACACCCAAAATCCTAGTGGTTCAGTACTTCATATTTTGAGACAGAACTTGTAAATATTTATTTCTCCTTCAGCTGTTGAGGTTCCCTGCCATCTCCAATTCTAAGTGTACCACTACATGGTGTGCATCAAACACACATACAACCAGCTGATTTTGTATTTGGAGCTCAAGACTTCAGCCAACATGATAAAAAGGGATTAGCAGCAATTGCACTGGAAACAAATCTGAGTGCCTCACCAGAACTCATTTTCAGAGACAGATAAGGTGCCTTAAGGTCAGAGATCTGCAAATACCTTGAGATGTTGGGTGTTTCAGATTCTGAAAGTGCTGTGTTATAGTTCTCTCTCATGTATTTTGGCATGGAACATCTTCAGAAGCCATGGGCATTAAGATGACTGTATAATCAGTGAACAGCCGCCAGGTGTCTGAAGGCAATTGTATTCTACCAGTGCTTTTGCAGATCCTTTGAAATGACTGTGTAGTCAATTATAGTGGCATGCCTTAGGGATTCATACAAGAACCAAGGCTACTTAGCACCTCCTTTACCCACTGGAGTGATGGGTTGTCATGCACTCTCAGCAAGCTTGAGGAACCATACACCCCTGTGTGGAGATTTCCAGTGAGCATTTACTGTTAGCTGTAAGCACTCCCAAAGCAGGGGGTGAGGGGAATGGGGATGGTGTAGTTTATGTGAGGGGAGAAGCATTGTTTGAACTAAAAGAGCTGAGGCAACCAGCCTCACACTTGCCCAAAAGAAGAACCCAAATTCAGTGCCCCAGACAGTATTTCAGTACTCCTGAAATCAAAGTGTGAGGCTTGTTAGAATGTGTTTGTGAGCAGAACAGTAACTTTAGTGCCATCCTCTGGCCGCTGAATGTCAGAAAAGAGGAAAACTGCGTAAAGTCCATCCATTTATTCCAGTTTCCCAGCTCCTTATCCAAGCATCAAAAAGGCAGTCTGCCTGTGACAAAGCTAAAGAGCTGCCGTTGCCTAATGCCTAATGTGGTGACTACTGATGAAGTCCTTCAGATACTCTATTTGTCATTTCACAGCAGTCATTAGTGCTTGCAAAACAGTGGGATCTGACTTAATGGGTGAGAATAGCAGGAGTCTGTTTTCAGTTGTGACTTTTCTGGGGTACAAAAGATGCTGCCTGGACATGAGTAGCTTTGTTGAATCTAGCTAAAGTGTTGTAGTTTTGCCCTGGCTGTCAGCAAAACAGGACAACACCACTCAATCACCCTTCCCCCTCCCCCTTCTGAGGAATGGGGGAGAGAATTAAAGGAGTGAAGGGAAAAGAGACTCATAGGTTAATATAAGAACAATTTAATAACTAAACAACAATACTGGAAATAATGATTACGATAATAATAGCAATATATACAAATGAGTGATACACAGTGCAACTGCTCACCACCCAATGACCAAGGCTGAGTGCATTCATGGCTAACAATCTGGGAGCAGGGAGAGTCCCAAAACTGCAACCCCAGAACAGATATAAGAGCCTGAGTGTCCAAGAGACCAAGACAACCCTGGGAGAGGGGCGACTCAGAGAGTGATGGCCTAGAGCAAGACAGTGCTTCCGGACTGAGCCTCATCTATACACTGGGCATGACGTGCATGATATGGAATATATCATTAGCCAATTTGGGTCTCAATCCTAAACCTAAAGTCAAATCCTAGGCTAGTAACTGGGGTTCCTCACAGCTTCTCCTGCACCTACAGACACTGGCACAGCACAGCAGAGATGCTGAAAAGTCCTTGACTGTCCTAGTAGCAACTATAAACATCAGTATGTTATCAGCTTTCTCCTCAGTACAAATTCAAAACATAGCCTCACACTAGCTACTATGAAGAAAGTTAACTCTGTCTCAGCTGAAACCAGGGCAACAAGCATGACTTCAGATATCTGGCCAGTCTTACCCAAATATTCACCTTCAGTGCTCAGGACTATTTCTGTCTGGTGTGTCACTGAAATCTGGCCACCAGAGAGCTTTACCAGCCTTTATGGCTGTTCCCAGAATAAAACTGTGAGGAAGGGATGAGAAACAGTTTATTCAGGTGCAAATTAAGTAAAATACAATTTCTCAAAGTAATCAGACAAAAAAATGATTCAGGAATGGTGTTTGTCTTACAATTGCAAAGTTAGTGGAGTGTTCACCTTGAGACTGCTTGTTCACAGGAGAGCCAGCGCATAGCAAGCCATCTCATCTGCCCTACAGTGCAAGGGAGCAATGCCAGCAACTTCCCTGTCTCCTGTACCTTAGGATAAGCTGCTCGGGGGGGCTACCCAAATCCACACTGTGACTGCTCACTGGCAGGCTTCATTCAGCATTTCCCACCAGGATGTTCACCTTAGCACTTCCAATAAGAAACAGAAGAGAGCTGATAACATCTTGCAACATGTACCTCTGAAAAAAACTGCATTAAAGCCACTGGTACACTCTATTGTAATACATACAGATATTACATACCCATATATGTCTTACTGACTCTTCTGGTCTAAAGGCTACATTAATAATGTTCATTTTTTAAGAGTAGGCTTTAGCTGTGCTTTCAGTTTTGGCATTTCAAGTTGTTATCAATGAAGGCACTTTCGCGGC
>NW_010146235.1:0-599 GCF_000699245.1 Pterocles gutturalis
TGTCACTGATGAATTTCCACCTCATCTGCCAACATACTTGGTTGGTGCCTACAAAAGATCTAATTTAAATGCCTCAATTTTTTTCTTAGCCTGCAGTTTATAAACACAGACTAGTAGTCTCTACCATATGCTCTTTCCCCAGGATTGTTTCTCGCAGTGGTTTGCACTCATATAAAGTCAAGTATTTGGACAAGAACTTTTAAATAATTGTGCAACAGGACCCCAATCCTGATCAATTCTTAAATCTCAGATGGTCTTGTTTTCTCAGATGTTAACCATTCTGCTGGTTAACAAATTACTGTCTGGCAGACATTTACATGATGAAGTGCAAGATTTCTTATCCCTATTTGCAACCCGTGATTTCACATTCTGGACCTTATTTTAACTTTCGACTCCCAGTTTGTAGACATCAATAATTCTGAGGTAAGTCCTGAAACCACATTATTTAAAAGCAGGGAAAAAAATGAAACCAAAACAAACCCAAAAAACTTATCAAATACTGTGGCATTTTTATTCCAGTTCATTTTGACTCGATCAGTCTGGATGAATGTGGCATCTCAGTAAACATCAGGTGCCTGTGGAACAGACACACAGATCTG
>NW_010146235.1:1115-2208 GCF_000699245.1 Pterocles gutturalis
TGGCTGAGTGAGGCTCTCAGAAAATATCTCTTAATTAACTCATCTCAATATTTCTTTTTGTTATCATAGTATTTTACATGCAACATATATCCACAGGTATTTAGACAGTGAGGCAGAGATGGACAAATGAAATAGGAAACTTCAGATTAAGTAATAGATTTCCCCAGAGGAAAAAATTTTACTTCAGAAATACCAGTGGAGAAACCTTGTTCTTAATATGAAAAAAACCCATGGAATTACCGAAAAGTGTGACCCATTTGAAAGGTCACCGAATCCTTCTTTTCCTCTAGGCAGGATAAACTAAAGCTACATCACATTTTTACAGATGCTTCATTAATCTCTTCTTTAAAGCTTCTGAAGACAGGCATTCTAAAATTTCGGTGGCAATTTGTCCTTTGTGCTTAATGCTTAACTATTCTTAGCAGAAAATTATTTCCCTGTAAATCTCCTTTACAGTAATTTTAGCACATTGTCCTACTACAGCAGAAATGGAGAGCAGTTTAATTGTATCCTCTTGGCAGTACATTTTAGGTATTTGAAAATTGTTTAGATTTAACTTTCTTCTGCTTTCTACATTAAAATACATCTGTTCATCCAAAGTGTCTTGATATATCATAGGTGTCATCTGTGTCATTCTCACTGCTTTTCCCTGCAGTTTCTTGAATTGTTCCACATTTTTAAAGTGAAATATTCAAAACCAATGAAGAGTGTCTGCTGATATCTAGAAAGTACAAACTGGAGCAGAAGGATTATTCAGTGTACTTCAACATGCAATCCACTTGTTTTTACAACAAAGCAAGATAATGTTGATTCATGTTTAGCTGTGATGTCCTATGATTCTCTGATCCTTTTATGATCCAGTTATTCTATATTTTGGACAAAGTGGATATTTGACTTCATCAAGGTATAGTCATTCGAACAACAATGAAAGCCCATTGCTACAACAGAAACTAGATGGAGCTCCAGCAGGTACTGCAGGAACTGCCTGCTTCTCACTCCGTGTGAACTATGTCCCTGAGTGAGGTAGATACATGCATGTTTCTTGAAGCCAGAGCAATTGAATTAGAGAGCCAAGAGTGGGCCAGGGAACTCA
>NW_010146235.1:2362-2725 GCF_000699245.1 Pterocles gutturalis
GGGGGCTAATCGTTTAAAAAAAAAAAAAAAAAAAAAAAAAAAAGATAAGGTAAATGAAACAAAGATATAAAGAAGAACAGGATGAATAGGACGAATAGATACCAGGGCTCTCCAACTCGGAAAACAGGTAAATGCATGGAAAGTATGATGGGCATGGATGACTGGGAGTGAATGAGTTGAGTACCATTATTTTTTGTCTCTCACAGTAAAGGTAGGAGATATCAGAGAATATTATCTGACACCAGGTTTAAAATAAACATAAGGAAGTATTTTTTTATACATGATTAGTTCCTTTCCTCAGGGATAAAATGTTTCAAATAGGAATTTGAAAAGCTTGTGTGAAAAATTGATAGTTTAACAAGA
>NW_010146236.1:0-66280 GCF_000699245.1 Pterocles gutturalis
CCGCCGTCTCCCTCAGCACCCGTGGGTGATGTTGCATTTGTACATATTATATAAGACTACGACTTCCTAAAAGACTGATGAGTTTTGCAGCTTTAGTGATTAATGTGTTTATCGATTTCCAGTAGTTTAATAATTTGTATTAATTTAATTCTTCAGATATTAGTATTAATATTTTTGTCATGTAAGACACTTCACACTTTTCCTTTAGCTTTAAAAATTATTCTAATACAGTGAAAGTTATGTTAGAGCTGGTACATCCATTTTTACTTTTATTTATAAGTGATTAAAACTCATCAAAGCTGTAATCCTGTAATCTTTGGGAATGAATTCCCCAGAGTTTTAGTCTGTTTCTTTAATAATATTTAGAAGGAAATATTTGACCAAAACCTTTCAGTTTCTTTCATTGCCAGCTGCTATCTCTGCCTGTTTGGAAAAGCCTTTGTAAAACAGCACAGGTGCAGGACTTGACCCTGGAATGATGCCCTGGAGCAGTACCTTACCTTCTCTTATGCAATGATGAACTGTTTTGAAACTGTCAAAGTCTCATTCTCACTTCCAGTGGAGATAGAAGATAACGTGCCAACCAGTGTATTTCTTGGGAAGCTTGAAAAACAGTTAGAGGACAGTTCAGAGAACCTTTGCTCCCATAACTGTAACCTATAACTCCTTACAGCCTGCTCTCTCATATTCCAAAAATAGTGGTCAAGTGTTTGCTTAGAGTTTTATAACTAACCTTAAAATAAGCTATAAAAAGGATCATTGGGTGAGGAAGGGGCATTAAATTGTTTCAGTCCTGGGATTTTGGTAGTTTATTATTCAGTACAAAAGCAAATTTTATAATAAATGTGATGCATAATTAATAATCTGTCCTATTCATAATAGGGTCTGGTGTGCTTTTAGTTCAATTTATATACATCATAGCACTTTCAGTAAACATATAAACTACAAAGAATTTCCTGTGCTGTAGCAAAGTGTCTAGTTCTGTAAATAAGGACTCAATGGTAGTGATCACAATGATTTCTACATGATTTCCTGAAACAGTGACAGCTTGCAGAACCATCCCTGAAGGGTAAACCCACAACTCCAGTTTGGCTACCACTGATGGCTTCCCACCCAATATTTCATAGCCTGACTGAGAGGGAGATCCAAACAATTTTTTTTCCTTGCCTTCCCAGAGGACCAAGCAAGATGATGTTAAGTCATTTTTACAACCTTTTTTAAATGCATCACTTGATATATGCATGTACTCTTCCTTTGGGCAGTAACATGAAGTGTGATTGGGACATATTGTTCTGTTTCTACAGGTTTGCTTTTCACTCATCTGTGCCTCTGTAATATAGTCCCAGCCCTTCATAGCTTTCCCGTATGTAAACTTAAGTGTCAAAGTCACATATGTGATGGATGCAAAACCAACTCAGGATCATTATCTATCAAAACACTTGTTCCTGGACAAAGGCAATCAATGATTTCTGACAATACAACCCTAAAATTGGTAGGAGAAGTGAGTTGTCCTAAGGACATTTTGCTTGGTTTTTTTTTTTTTTTTTCCCTGCAAATAGGACAACCGGAATAAAAATCCAAGTCCAAATTGGACAAAATCTGGGTACTTAAGCAGGTAGCATGGATTTCATCCTTTCTGCATTGAAATGACAAAGCCGACTCATCCAGAAGACACAGTAGGGGAAGAGATCAGAGGAGCAGACATTTGTGATTTGTGCCACTGTGAAAGAGATCCTGAAGTGTCTGATTCACTTACAGCATCTCACATTAAATTCAAAGAGGCAAAGAATCTCTCCTGACTTGTCCTCTCACCTCTCAGGAAAGTGGAAATAGAGTCTTTTGCAGCGAAATCTTGCACTGGGTCCTGGCTGTTAGGAAGCATTCAGGGACAGACTTGCTCACATCCCAGATAGAAACAGCCCACTGGGCTGGAGGGACAGACCTGCTGCCACCTTTGCTGGCCCAGGGGCACTAGTTTCTGCCCCAGGCTTCCCATCCTGTGTGCTTGCCTCCTCCCCTTGGAAACCTCTCCTATGTTCAGGGATGGTATTTTCTTATAATGTCACCCCATTCCACCTTCCTTTCCATTCTTCAAGTTTTGCAGCACAGGCTTGGAGGGGAACACGGCCTCTGCCAGCAGCACCAAGGATGAGCAGTCCTGACACCTTGCAAATAGGAACTCAAAGACAACAGCAAGGTCTTCTTCACATCAGAAGACCTTTCTCACCCTAGAAGGGCACAAACATAGATATGATTAGTTATACACATATGCAGTTCCTGCCTAGGTTCAGCTTTTCTTCCTTTGCATCCCTGAAAAAAAAATTATTTTCTCCAACATTGTGCCCAGTCAGTGCTTGCCTTTTGTTGTCCAGATAGATGTAGTCTCTCTAATTCCTAATGCTCTCAGATTTTTCTTTCTGCAGAGATGACATTTAAAATCAGAAGATTAGCTCAAATTTTAAGAGCAACATAAAAAGCAGCTGAATGCCCAAAGGTGCAAGGAGGGGCAGAGGGAAAAAGAAAGAATATCTGTGTTCACAGCAGCATGCTTTTATTTATTGAAGAAGTGTTTGTCTTTAAAGTGTTCAAAAGCATATAATAGCAGCCTAATGGAATTTCAGTCTTACCTCGAAGTCCTCAAATCTACTCTGAAGCAGAGTCAAACCTCTTTATATTTAAAGTATCAAAATAACCATTGTGTGGTTTGTTGGGTTTTTTTAATGTGAACATCAGCTGTCAGTGTACACAGATTTTTCAGACAGGGCCTTGCAATAGTACTGATCTTGGTTACTGGAAATCTTGTTTAGAGCTATGTTCTCCAGATTAATTTTCCAAGGTTGAACTGACCTTCAAAAGACTATGTTACCTGTCCTTTTTCTTGTCATTTGACCAAAGAGGCTTTTCCTCTGTCTGGACAAGCCGAAATCCTATAAGCATTCCTTTCCTACAATAGAATTTTCAGGTGTTTTTTTCTGGGAAGTTCCACCTTAAATTTTGATTTCTTGCTTTCATAGGCATAAACTAGTGTCTGGATTCTAACTGCTGACACCAGCCTTCACATCTCTTCCGAAATTTATTCAGCTAATCATGCCCTTTCAGTTAATACACTTACATGGAACTAATAACATAATCAAATTAAAACAGTGAAAGGTTCAATGTAATAAAATATACCCTGCCTCACTGTGTTTTTATACTGACCTTGACAGTGAGTTTTTTGCTTAAAGCAATTAGTTAGATGGCTACTGTTCTCTCCAGACATTCAGTTCTCTTTAGTGATCCGAGGGGTGTGTTAAATATTGCTTCAGTATTTTGTCAGTCTTCATAAATCATTGCCACACTTTGCTTTTTCTTTTCTTCATGGATACTAACTAGTGTAAGGACAAATACCTAATGCAGATGACAGCTGCCAGGTGAGGTGGGCAGGATCCATGCAAATGGTCACCAGGAAGCTAAAGTCATAAAGAACCAGGACACTTGAATCCCAGAAATGGCACGGATGCATCCAAAGAGCGAAAATGAGAACCTGACACATGAGTAAGAATGAAAAAAATAGAACTTTCCCCATGGAAGCTTTCTTTTAGTTAAAAGTCCAAAATTATTATGCTGGCTAAAAAAAACAATAAGTATTAACTTATGAAGGTTCTTACAGCTACTAAAGTCCATTAGGGGGAAATGAGTCACAGTTCCATTTTCTTCTACAGTCTGGACCTCCAAATTGGACCACATTTTCCATGAGTCACCATGAAGGAAGACAGTTCCTCACAGCCACCACACTGTGCCTGAGAGCAACTGAAATGGCACGGCTGCTGAGGAATGCAGATAAGGATAATCAAAGCTCCACCCTGAGGTTCTGTGGCCACAAAATATTTAAAATTGATCTAAAATTCACTATCAAGAGTTTCTTTTTCTATTTTTTTTCCCTCAATGGAGAATAAGAAAGTGATTGGTGACAGCCAACTTGGCTTCACCAAGGGCAAACTGTGTCTGACAAATTTGGTGGCCTTCTCCAATGGGGCCGCAGCACTGGTGGGTAAGGGAAGAGCAACTGATGTCACCTGCATGGACTTGTGCAAAACATTTAACACTGTCCCACAAGACATGTTGTCTCTAAATTGGAGAGAGATGCATTTGATGGATGGACGGATGACTCAGTGGATAAGGAATTGGCTGGATGGTTGTGATCAGCAGCTTGAAGTCCAAGAGGAGACTGGTGATGAGTGGAATTCCACAGGGGTTGTTACTGGGACCGGTGTTGTTTAACATCTTTGTTAAACTGTTTCACATGGACAGTGGGATTGAGTGAACCCGCAGCAAGTTTTCCAATGACACCAAGCTGTGTGATGAGGCTGACAGGCGGAAGGGAAGGGATGCCACCCAGAGGGACCTTGACAGGCTTGAGAGGTGGGCCCATGAAACCTCAAGTTCAACAAGGCCAAGCGCAAGGTCCTGCACTTGAGTCAGGGCAATCTGAAGTACAAGTAAAGGCTCTGTGGAGAATGGCTTGAGAGCAGACCTGAGGAGAAGGACGTGAGGGTGTTTTGAAAATAGGTCCTCCCTGAGTTCAAGAAAAGCTAGAGTCAATATAACTGTTAATGAAAATTATTACTGGGGCGCATTTTAAAGGAATGCTCAGAGACACCTTTGAAGATGTTATGCAAAGCACAGCCTTCATTGAAGAATATCGATCATTCATTACAGTGCAAGTGCAAGGTCCTGCACATGGGTCAGGGCAATCCCAAGCACAAGTACAGTCTGGGAGGAGAATGGGTTGAGAGCAGCCCTAAGGAGAAGGACTTGGGGGTGTTGGTTGATGAGAAGATCAACATGACCTGGCAGTGTGCACTTGCAGCCCAGAAAGCCAATCGTATCCTGGGCTTCACCAAGTGAAGTGTGACCAGCAAATCAAAGGAGGTGATTCTTCTCCTCTACTCAGCTCTTGTCAGACACCACCTGGAGTACTTCATCCAGCTCTGGAGTCATAGAATCATAGGATCATGGAATAGCCTGGGTTGAAAAGAACCTTAAAGATCATCTAGTTTCAAACCCCCTGCTGTGGGCAGGATTGACAACCACTAGAGCAGACGGCAGCACAGGAAAAGACATGGACCTATTGGAAGGAGTCCAGAGGAGGGCCATGAAGATGATCAGAGGGCTGAAGGACCTCCTGTATGAGGACAGGCTGAGAGAGCTGGGGTTGTTTAGCCTGGAGAAGAGAAGGCTACAGGGAGACCTAAAGGCAGCCTTCCAGTACTTAAAGGGGGACTACAGGAGAGATGGGGAGGCACTCTTGATCAAGGATTAATAGGGTAAGAGTTTTAAGATGAAAGAGAGTAGATTTAGTTTAGATATTAGGAAGAAATATTTTCCTGTGAGGGTGGTGAGGCACTCGAACAGGTTGCCCAGAGAAGCTGTGGATGCCCCATCCCTGGAGGTGTTCAAGGCCAAGCTGGATGAGGCTTTGAGTAACCTGATCTGCTGGAAGGTGTCCCTGCCCATAGGACCCCCATCTCTGAGGTCCTTTCCAACCCTAACCATTCTATGATTCTATGATGATTCCATTAAAGCTGTGACACTTTCCATGGCAAATCCTATTTTACTGTTTAAATAGTTTCATCATATTTTTGCCTCCCTACTTTACTCCTTCTTCCCTTTCTCAAATTCCTTAGGGTCAAAGGGCCTTGAGAAGGGAGAAAATTAGCAAGACTCTGGTCATATTATCTTATTTTGTGCAATAGATCTTGACGGTCTTCTCCGTTTTCTTCAGCATCTGCTACTACTTCCAGCTGAGGGTCTTTTAGAAATATGTTAGGCCTCAAAGAATCTATATGTCCACATACAAGTTAAACTAAGTGTTTTACACTCTTGTAGAGAAATTTTCATAACATTCGTTGTTGAAAAGGACATTCTCTAGAAAATCAGTTGTGAAACATTGAGCTTTAAGCTAAAGCATCAAAATATATTTTAGAAAATCATAGCAGGCTGGACTTAGAAAAGAAGCAGTACGTCTTTCCCAGCAAAGAGGGCTGGGAAAGTATATCTCATTCTTTCTTTCCTTCTTTATGAACCTTTTTATTTTTAGAACAGCTCCTTATGTGTGACCCTATCATCTAGTGTTACATAACCTGAAACTAGCCCTTCTTCATATTGATTGTTTCTTGCCAGACTTGAGGAGTGCTTCCTGCTGTTGTATCTGCAAGGTAAATGATCTTTTTTCTTTTCCTGTGCTGAATTTCTGATACAGCTGGTGTAAGTTCACTGCAGACAGGAGAGCAATCTGTTCTTACAGAAAATAGAAAAAAATGCTGGGAAATGAAGACTGTTTTCCTTATCATTACTTTACATGAAAATGCTGTGATATTAACAACAGGATGTGTTAACATGGACAGAGACTCCAACCCCTTTAGAATCTTCCTTTTACAAAAACATTTTTTGAAAGATGTTTTCCACCACTGAGCCTTTTTGAAAGGATCTTTAGCAAGGAAATCTAAAAGACAGTTTGACCATACATTTCAGAGAATATAGGGCTGAACAGAATTCCATATGCTGCTATTTCAAAAAGACAATAAAATCCAGTCCATATTCCCTGTTTTCCATTAAAAATATATAAAACCAAAAGACACTAGAGCATTATATAAATGTTGTGCCAGTAAAACTTTCTTTCTGCCTTGCTCCATCATTTATTCTATATAGGTCATATATTTTACAGAAAACAATTTTGGAAATGTGTCAGTTCTTAAAATATTTATCAAGTCTTTTCACATGCTTCTTCATATCCAGACGTACCTGATACCCTAGGTCTGCCTAGGGAAACCTCTGAGAGAGGGAGAGAGAAAACAAAAATATAATTAACATGATTTTAAAATTGTGAACATCTACCAAAAGCTTGGGTCTTCCAAGTAACATATACATTTAACTTTACTGAAGGCCTTCATGAGATAGTTGTAGCATCAGGAAGTTTTTGAGATGTTTCTTTAAACAGAAAACAATCACAACTTTAAAATCTCTGATACAGGCAAATGTTGACTATTGTTGTTACAGTGCTCAGAATATGCAGCAATGTTCATGCTTCACATTGCTGTGGTTAATGTTGGAGCACAATGACTGAACAAAACAGCCTAAAACTAAAGCTGAGGATAATGACAAAATCTTTTTCACGCAAGTCTTAAAGAGGCAACGTGGCAAAATTTTATGAAAGACAGGATACCCCAAACTGTTGCTTTCCAGGAGGATTTCAGTTTGTTTCAGAATTTCCACAACTTCATAAATATGGTTTATGGAGATTGTGTGATTGATTGCTCTGTTTTAGTTCTATGTACAGTTTTGCTTTTCAGCCTGCTATTCTAGGGTCACTACATAAAATATCAACCAACTACTTGTTTCTTAGTGTAGTTACTGGCTAAGGACCTCTTACTGAAAATACTGCTGTGCCCGCATATAAAGTGCTCGCAACTTACCCAGTTCCATGGACAACCGAGAAGTTCAAAATATCATACACAGGGAGTGTAACTCACAGGTCTTACAAATGATTTGAACTTCAAGAAATGAAAAAAAAAAGTCTAAACATCCTAGAAGAAACTCTGAAGACAAGCTGAGACTCATTTTATTTTACAGATGATGTTGCCTCTGCGCTAGCTTCAAGTCATCCATTTTCTTATGTTGTATATGATGTGTAATTATTTCTATTACAGAAACATACAGGTAGTCCAAAAATTAATTCCAGACTAGGCTAAGTATTAATCTGTTTCAAAAGGTACTCCTGCTTCCCCCATCCCCACCCAATTTCAAATTTTAATTATTAACACAGGCAGATTGGTCAATCAGAAATATTATTCCCATGAGAATTGAAGCAGAATTGACTGAACAAAGCTAGGAGTCAGAACCAGCTGTCCTCTAGCACAGGCTTATGCCTGCATGACAAAATTATCTTCCTCCTCTGACACTGGATGTGAGGTGAAGTGGCCTCTGCTGTGTTGTCAAGCTCTGATTAATTAGCTTGTGAATTTTGTAATACCAGGGACTTGAGCAAGTTTGTGTAATTTGGACATAGTGTACCTAGTAAACAGAGTACACTGAGCTCATGAACAGGCTTCTCTTCTTGTTGCATAAAGCTATCTAAACAGAGGGTTTATTTTTCAGTGCAGCATTATTAACGCCTTCCCTATTATTTTGTAGCGTGAGGAACAGAATACCTTTATCTCCCTTGTTGGCTGCAGGCTTTCAGTAGAGTTCAAACACGTACCCTGCTCTGCAAGTACAATCTGGTTCAAAACTAAATGCAAACAAATGCAGGTTGAAAAATGTTTTTAAAAAGAATCTTTCTATCTCAACCATCCTGCCCCCATAACAAAGCAGTTCCCAGTTAGGCCTGACTGGTCTTCACTTTCCATCACAGATACTGGAGTCTGATCTTCCCCTGCCTCAGTATTTTGTCTCTCTGTGCAGACCTGACAAGGTTTCCTTTTGAGACACATCCTAGTATTGCTCTCTTCCCACCAAACCTGGTGTAAGGCAACTAGAAGCCCCATGCCCCAGCCCTTCCCACCACCCTAGGCAGCCCCAGCTCCAGTGTCCCTGCCCCCAGCAGGCTGTCTCCATTAAGGTAGCACTGGAGAAGTGGTACTGATGAATGAGGGGACTAGCAAGGCAGAGTACTTCAGGCATCCACCAAGCACTGACCTACTGTAGACAAGCAGGCTTGAGGGAAGGTTCTCTGGGTTGCTCAGAAAAGGAAGAGAGGGCGTAATCCTCCCAGCCTGTCAAAGCAAGAATGGGGGAAGATGTGCAAATTATTTTTGGGGGGGGGGGAAATAGAAAGAAAAAAAAATTCCCTCCTTCACAGAATCCCTTCCTGAAGGCTCTGTTGTTGAAGAACATCTGTATTCAAAGGTCAATCACAGGTGACTTTTTGGTCAATTTACCTTCACACATCTCACCCAGCACCCTGCTAGGTAGGGTTGCTGCACTGGTGGGTAAGTAAAAGTGGTATTGGCACAAACCTGGACTGACTGCTGATACCAGCAGCATATGTGTAAACATACATTAAACTAATTTTAACCTGTGACCCTGCCCTTCCTCAGTGGAAGTCCTCACTTCCTTAATGAGGTGTGTCTAGAGAGATCTGCAACATACCACATATCTGCTTAACCAGGTAAAAAGAATGGAAATTAAATGCCAATAGATTTTTTTCCTCAGGCCACATGCATAAACAACCCACTCCCTACCCTGAAATATATACTCTAATTCTGTATTTGGTAAGCACATATGACAGTCTCTGCTGTAAGAACTAGGAATTGTGTTGCTAGCACAATGCTCCTGAATAGGCAGCGAGCTGCCTTCTGTTCTGTACTGGCAAGGAAAGGACTCAGTGGGCTGGCATACATTTCACAGTTTTGCATAATATAACTTCTGGTTTCATTTATAATTTCAGGTACATACGAATGAAAAAAAGAGGGTAGAACTCTACCGGAAAGCTCTTGCAGGCATAACTTGGGCTTCTTAACATGCTTGATTGTGAAAGAGAAATGAAAATAACCTGCACAATATGATTTAGCAAATAAGAGCCTAAAAAGTGGGTGTGATGATTTGTTCTTGGTCTTCTAGCAAAGAAAAATGTCCACTATTGTATTCTTTTCCCTAACACTGTCAGGCTGTACGGGAGACTCAGGTCAACAACCATAAACTTGTACCAACCCTATGTCATGGATGACTACCAGCTTTCACTTTGACAACCATCAAAAACAAAGCTCAGCATTTTGTTAAAGCCAGGTGGAGTCAGTATAGAATCAGAGTCAAACCATTGTCAGTGTTCCTTGCTTTAAATTTCTAATGCTCTGATCCACAGATATACCGTAATCATTGATCAAACAGCTTGACAAACTCCACATTTGAGATCAGGATATGGACTTTCAAGGGAACCTGCTCACTCAAAAACTTTCATAGGTAAGTTGCACAACTATATGCATATTTCAAAGGGAGGGAAAAGTTTGAACATATCTTTTGAAAATTACAAGTTTGCCTTACTTCTTCATACATGGTGAGATTACGTGTCCTGTTTGTTTCTATGTGACTTCTGGCATACCATGATACAAAAATTCTGGAGTAACCTTCTGTTCTTTGGTGTTTGTAACAAAAGTTACATGTGACCTCACAAAAATTTATTTCCTTTTTCCTTTTGTTTCTACTTCATCCTACACATACTTTGAACTGGAATCCTTAAAGACCCAGCTGGTGAATAGTTTGAGCTTACAATATAGGCTGTCAGAGCAAATAAATCAAATGAGAGGTGGAGAAAAAAAATAGTATAGATCCCTACTGCCAAAATTTTTGGTATACTTCATTGTTTTCCATCGTTTGACATTACTTTGTTGGTGCTGCACATCTTGATGCCTCACTTAAGCAACATTTATGCAGCTAGTTCTCAATTCTTCACCAAATGCACAGATATCAGCTGTGGTTTGCCTGACTCACTCTGGATGTCCACAGTGCAGGCGTGCACCTCTGAACTAGTCATCAGAGATCTTTTACCATCAGTAGACATCCAGTTAATGCAGTCACTGGAGTTTAAATGCAATTCACTGTCTGCTGAGGTAGTCAATAAAGCTTCTTTGATCAGACCTTCACTATTAAAGGAGAGTGGGATGATTACTTTAAATACAGATCCCCAGGGCACAACTACAGCTGCCTATATATAGATGTCTAGTGTCATTGTAGGTGATACGGTATATCCCCTTGAGCCTGCTACAGCCATTTCAGAGAGATGTGAGTCTCTTGTAAATCCTGGATCAAACATTGCAGAGAATTTCATGAGAGTGTACAACAGCTCCAAACAGACCGAGATACCTTTGGTCATGCAACTGCATCTAGACCCTAAAGTCAGGTGAGGTGAATCCCACTTGTCAGGAAAGGAGAGCAAGTGAAAACAAACAGGGCTTCAGCTTATCTGCCAACCCTGGGACAGAGTCTTCACTTCTCACACAATGATAGTCAGATATGAGCCTGTGTCATACTACTGGCCTCTGGGAATTTCCATACAAAATGTAGGAAAAAACCTTTTGAGCATGTTTCTATGTTTGTTGTTGTTGTTGCTAGCCAAATGCTTACTAATACTTTGCCTGCAAGCCACAGTCATGACAGGAGTTTTGCTGTCTTTAGCTGGGTACACATAAACAGCCCTTAGGGACTGCCACTGGCTTTGACACTGTCTAATTGGAGAAGGCAGGCAAGAGAGGAGGAGAAACAGAGGCACCAAAACATAATGAATCTAAAAACCAAGTAGTAGGTCAGCAGAAAACACAAAAGCAAAGTTTGGCTTTCCTACAGGCTCTGGGCCACACAGCTTCTGTTCCTACATCTTTTCCACCAATTTCCTACCCTTACCCTTTTCCTGACCACCCCACCAGTGAAACAGCAATAGGGATTTAAGCATATTCTTCTAATGTTCCTAATTTTCTTTCCTGGCACTAGCTGTGCATATACACCCACTTCTTGTTTCCAGGCTGGGACATGGGGTTTTTTTTTGTGAAGCCATCCAGCCCACTCTGCGCAGAGCTCTTTCTGCTGCCTGCTGCAGTGTCTGCCGAAGCACACTCTTCCCCACTGTGAGTCCCAGCAGGCTGGCTGCTGGCACAGATTTCCACATCTCCTCTGTTGGCTAACTACATGGAAGGACTCCACAGAACCAAAATTGCCTGTCTGCAAAGATCCTGTTTTTCCTGGGGTGCTGCAGCTAGAGCAGGACTTCCAGCCACGATCCACAGACCAAACACCAGGCTCTTTTCCAGTCCCTGCCCTTCTGCAATGTGGGCTCCTCCTGCTGCACACTGAGCAGGCTCGTGCTGTTCCAGGTCATCCCCTGGCACACTTGATCATGGTACCCTCAGACACACTCTGCTCCCTCTCTACATGAAAAAGAAACCTTATTTTTTGAGTGAAACTGAGAAATTCACCCAAGCATTGGAAAACACTAACTTGAAGATCCCAGGAGCACCTACACTTCACAGCTCCCCCACTCCCAGTTTCGATGTCACCTGCTGTCACGACTGATCTCGTTGCTGCAGCAATGCACACGGATTAGACTATCCTCAGAAGCTGGTGGTAGAATATGGTAAAAATATCGGAGGAATGATACAAAAGGATGTTGATCAGTGCTGTATTCCTAGATTTATTCATGACCCCTAATCCGCACAGACACTGTGATGTACAGAGCTTCATGGAAAATAAGGGGGAATGAATGTTAGGGTAGAGTTACTCTGGAGAATTTCCCATTCCAGAAAGGAAGCTGAAGCACTTGAGATGCTAATGACCACAGTATAAAGAAGAACAAAAATAAATAGAACAGAGACCTTTTTACAAACTATGCTTCTGCAAAAGCACAGAGCATCCAAGAGAAAGAGGGACTATCCTATTTGTTTTCAGAAATAACCTCTGCTTCTGAGTCCACTTCGGCAGTGCAAGGAGCAACAGAGGACAATACAGAACTATATCCGAAAGCAGAACAGGAATAAAAGACTGGAAGATGTTGAAATATTCTGTGGTCACCTCCATTTCACATCTCACCTGAAACATGACCTCCGGATGTGCACAACTTCCTCAGTAATGCACTAAATGGATCTGAGCCAAAAACTTTCAGTCCGAGAGGCAGGAGGCTATCTACTAAGTCACAGTGACACTAAAGCCCTTCATTAGGACCCAGGATTTTAAAGGCAGGAACTGTTCTCTTCCGAAGTACACTGCACTCCATTTTTAAATGTTTCCCATTACCTCAGTGTGCTGTTTCCTAATCTTTATTACCATTTTCAAAGACCTCTCAGTTTTGGTTTTTTTCACGCATTTCAGTGGATTTCTAATAAAGAGAATTTTTTTGTCACAACAGAATACACACAATCTAAGTTGTGTTCAGTGTTGTGTAAGGCGTGTCAATAGGTCACTCGACTGATAATTTTTTTAAAAATTCTGTTGTTAAATAATCCTCTTTTCTGTTATCCTTAACAGAGTAAATTTAGATTTCACATGTGGAACAATGATATTAAAAAGGTGACCAGATATGAAAGTGTCAAGAACATGCATTTATAACAAAAAAAAATATATCTATCCACTTACTCTTCTCTTGTGATGCCTTGGGTAGCTCTCTTCAATGTGTCTATTGTTTGAAACAAGCTGTGTGACCTTGAGTTATAATAATCCAAGCACCCCACAGTTTCCTTCCACCCTTTCTCTCCCTGCTTTTTGCGGCACTGTGTTTGGTCCTGCCTGGCTGTGAGATCAACGAGGGGGTCAGAAGACCATACCTGAAGTTACTGAAGATTGGAGCTCTTGGCTAGGGCTCCTCTACTACAGTATTTCTTCCTGTACGCATTATATAAGCATGATGCAAAAAGCAATACACCAGGTATAACAATTATAATAACTCTGATATAATCTGACATTAGATACATTCAGAATCATGATATGGTGCCTGTTGTCACCTTATTAGCTCATTGGCATACGAGGCTTTCACTCTCCAGTCTACTGAAATGTAAATATTTATCAGGAAGCATCCCTGTTATCTCCAAATGCTACACAGCCTCTGAAAAGCAAACAGATTCCTGATCAGACTCTTCATGTTGAGATGGATGGAGATGCCTCACCAACTGGATATGCTGCTCTGCACTCCAACAGCTATGATGCAAACAGAGGACATCCCACCAGCATCTCAGTCTTGTGGAAATTTCACTTCCATATCTGTTTGGTTTTTGGGTTTTGGGGTTTTTTTTTGTTTTTCTGCAGGTGTCTCAGGTAATCCCCTGGATCACCTGGATCACCTTGTTTCATTTCAATTGGAATGATTTAAGCAAAACCTATTTTTTCACTTTTCTTCATTGTGACAAGGGAGGAAACCAGTATTTTGTTCAGCCTGAACTGCTCCCCCTCCCCACCATTCATTTATGTTACTCTGCTTAGATTTTTGTTCTGCAGCTAAACCAGAAAAATTGTGGGGTTTGCACAACTCTAGTCATTAGTTAATGATTGAAGTATATGAGTTAATGAGTTTAAGATGCAGCAGGAAAGACTTCAGATGTGGGGGGAAACAAAACCAGGAGAACAACAGTCAAGCTAAGAGAATATTGTATAAAACACCAGTAGGATGCAGACTCATGCTGGTAGCTGAATCTCCTCCAGTTATGCTTTTCTTCACCCACCTGGAGTTAATTTCTGTACACAGTTTATGTTCATGGCAAAACAAATTTCAATTTCATGCATCTAAATTTGCTTCTGTAACTATTTATTTGATGAGTGCTCACATACTTACCCAATCAGGGAACAAATACAGCCTTATATAATTTCCTTTCAGTCTATGAAATTAAATGGTGCAGCCTAAATAACCAAGATAAACTAGTTTCAGATCCCTGGTTCTGATAAATTTTGAGTTATTTACATTAAAGTGAAAAATGAATACAGTGAAATAAGATGTCCAGAGACATTGTGAGAGAAAAAAATGAAGGTTGGCTAACATCATACAAATTGAGTGCAAATGTCTGAGTCCTTTTTAATAGAAACTACAGTTCAGATATCCACAGACACCACAGAATTACTGTGATACAGGCAAGGCTGAACTACCTAGTAAACCCTTTTAGATGCTTCAGCCGGTATGGACGATAGTACAGATGTCCTGCAAAAAAGCTCTTTCTATATCAGCTGTTTGGTGAGTGAAAAAAAAACACACAAAAGACTCATGTCAGCATGAGAAAATACTGTAAGGGATTAGAATAATATCATGCCTTTTTCCTTTATCTTTTTGACAATGTATTCAAAATGTGGCTAATTAGAGATGGAATGATGGAATCTATATAATCTTTAGTTCTGCAATGGAAAACACAATCCTCTCCCAATTTAGAGTGAAAATACAGTGTATACAGAGAAGATTGAGAAGAGATACTGTAAAGCACTTTGAATAATCATCAGTTTCTTAGATGACAACAACAACAAAAAATATTAGCTAGTCACAATGAAATTATTGCTCTCCAGGCTAGTAATGTTACTAGTAATGACAAAGGATTTTCACAGGAGTAAAGTGGCTTTTTTTTTCTAGCTCTTCCTACACTTGAAAGACGAAGCATCCTTCTGACTGTCTCATTCTTGGAAGGTTTATTCAATGCTTTGGATTTTATAAGAGCCCAAATAGATTCTCCTGTGCTGGTACAGATTTCATCATGTGTGGATCCAAATTCACAAGGTATGCTGATTGCTACAACATACAGGAAATAAATTCCAAGGGAAACACCAGCAAAGAGGGAAAGCCAGATACCAAATGGACTGTCAATGTCAACTTTCTGTGTAGTAGTAAGAAATTCCCAGGAGATAAGTTATTTTTTTTCCTTCTTTTCTCTTTTATTTTCTTCTCTCTTTTCTTTTCTCCCTTCCCTTCCCTTCCCTTCCCTTCCCTTCCTTTCCCTTCCCTTTCCTTTCTGCCCGCCTTCCTTCCTTCCTTTCTTCCTTCCTTTCTTCCTTCCTTCCCTATGAGAGAGAATCACATCCTGAAAACCCTTCCCAAATTTACACATCCCTTCACACTACCTCACCTTTCTCCAACAGCCTACTAGCCACAGAGGTAGCAGCATCAAGCAATTCACTGTCACAGCTCAAGCTCATAACTCCTGTGCCTCATATCAGCACTCCTGCAGAAGGGCTGTAGACAGACTAACTGGTCGATTTGCTATTCAGAAGTAGGGATAGGCACCAAAAACCTAGGAGTCTGATTTTGTAACTTTGTAAGGATGACACCACCTTCTTACAAAAGGGAAACCTCTCTACCCCTGCACTACTTCAAGATGCAAAGCTTTAACCTTGTCAACCTAACAAATGCAGCAGCTCCTTGTCTGCAAGCAGGAGCTTCAAATTTCCTTCTACCTTCAAGGAGACTTGGAAGGTAACTTGGTGCAATGTCAGATTCTAGGGGAAAAAAAAGGGAGTGGCACAAAAGGAGGTGCACTGAGGGACATCTATAATGCAAGCTTCTTCCACAGAGGAGGTGATTATATCTACTGTAATAACAGTGATAAAATATATCAAGCTGGAAGTGGTGCAAGGGAAACACAACATGGGGAATGTTTTTGCACCTTTCCAGTGTCGTAAGTTAATTTTCTCAATAAAGAAAGGGCTGCAAGAATTTCCAAGGAATTGTGACCAAGTATATCATCTATTTCAGCTGTACTCAGGAAAGAACTTATCTTTTCCAAGAGATTTAAATTATTCTTTGGACTATTGGAGTTTGGACCATTATTCCTTTCCAGAACGATTTTCTTCAACTGTCCAAACTCTGCCCTGTGTCTTTGTGAGTGGTTAAGGCTGCACTGCCATTATGGTTCCCAGTGGCCTTGGAGTCTGTGAACTTCAGCCTTTCTATCACCAGTTTCATGGATGAGTAATGGCTGTTTCCAGCCTTGTCTGTATTTTGGTCAACATTTGCAGTTTCACTTGATATGGCAGTTCTAACATCACATCATTCTATTCAGCAGTTGTTCCTCAGCTCATTTCAAACATTTGTAGTGTAGTGGTGTGATGAATGACTAATCTGAAATGGTTACAGCTCTTGGAATGAGACTGTTCAACTGGAACCAAATGGAATTTGTTACTTTCAGCAAATCTTGACCTGACTATATTAGCAAGGAAAGATAGTTCACGACCTGGTGTCAATGTCAGGGAAACAGAAGGCAGTCTGTCTCATGCTTTGATTGATTTTGACATATCACCATTCTCTGTCACGGTCTTCTGTCAATAAAAGGGATGGTAATCACTGCCTTCGGAGAAAAGCAACAATATAGAGTGTGAGACATTCAAGCCACTACCTGAGGGCCACAAAAACACTTAGTGTATGTTGCTAAGAAAAATTCCTTTTAAGGAAGAGGCATCTGTCAGTTCTTTCCTAATTTCCAAGTCAACCTGGAGTTTATATACGCATAAGGAAAATCTAGACAGAGTATCAGCAGATGTCTGGAGACATCTGAAAAAAGTGCCAGAGAAACAATCTAGAATGTTATTTGTTATCTGAAGCCAAGCAAGGTCTGCTGAGGTAATATCTTTTATGAGACGAACTCATAATAGTCATAAAAAAGTGAAGATATATGATTTTGGGCACCTAAGGTGTTCTTCACATCTAAAAAAGCAGCATGAAACCTCACAGCCACGGAGTGGCTGAGAATAATTGTTCTGAATCAAAGCAGATGTGTCAATCAATCAGGTAGAGCATCTGAGGGAAGGGAGGCTGATACTTGCTCAATAAGCAACAGGAAGGTGATAGGTGATTACAGACAATTCCATAAAAAGCTGCTGATAAAAATAGTCTATACCCTTGAAAGTCATGTTCAAATATGGCAAAACAAGGTTGTCTTCTGTACAAGTCTGTTTTTCAAACACAATAGCAAAGCAAGCTTTTCTACAGTGACCAACAATATTTGCAGTCTTAAAGAAGAGGGATTAAAATATTCTTGTCACTATTTTGTTCCTGGACACTACTCATATTGCATGTGATAGTACTAGTTATAGAGTGCGATCTGGAAACTAGGCAACAATTTGTGAATTTGGGATTGCACGGCAAAAACACTTTTCTCCATCTCTTTCCTAAGGTAATCATATGGACATGTCAAAAAATCAATCTTCAATCACATGTTCCATTATATCCTTATTAACTAAGAAGGATAATTAACCCATGAATCTGCTTTACAAAAACTATGCTAATTTCTAGTCTCCTTGAAAAAGCACACAAACTGTTAAAATTACTTTTTTTAAAAAATTTTGCAAAATATTTGGCTTTGATTTGCTCATCTGTAAAGATCTTACAATTTTATTTTCTTACTGGCTTGCTCACTATCGGTATGCCACTAATTTGTAAACATCCATCTCCATAACCTGTTATTACCATCATCACTATCACCACCACCTCATAGCACGAGAACTTCTAGTCTCAAATACACCTATGAAGAGTCTTTAGTGCAATTCAACAAGAAGTAACTGAAATAAGAGGATATCTCTCAAGCAAATGGTTCTAACAATATGGGTCCGTTAAGAAATTCTAGTTACTATACCAAAATATAAGTACAAAGTAAGAGCATGTTTAAATATAAAATAATGAGATCTGAAGAAGACAGAGCAATGTTATATGTGCATATCTCTAGTCAGTATCAAAAGTGCATAAAACTGAAAAGCATTACGAAGCAGACAAACTTATCATAGAATCATAGAATGGCTAGGGTTGGAAAGGACCTCAGAGATCACCTAGTTCCAAACCCCATGCCATGGTTAGGGACACCTTCCACCAGACCAGGTTGCTCAGAGCCTCATCCAGCCTGGCCTTGAACACCTCCAGGGATGGGGCATCCACAGCTTCCCTGGGCAACCTGTTCCAGTGCCTCACCACCCTCACAGGAAAAAATTTCTTCTTAATATCTACTCTAAATCTACCCTTTCTCAGCTTAAAACGTTACCCCTCATCCTATCACTACACTCCCTGACAAAGAGTCCCTCCCCACCTCTCCTGTAGCCTCCTTTAGGTACTGGAAGGCAGCTCTAAGGTCTCCCTGGAGCCTTCTCTTCTCCAGGCTGAACAACCCCAACTCTCTCAGCCCATCCTCATACAGGAGGTGCTCCAGCCCTCTGATCATCTTCATGGCCCTCCTCTGGACTCATTCCAACAGGTCCATGTTCTTCTCATGTTGGGGGCCAAGAGCTGAACACAGTACTCTGAGTGGGGTCTCATGAGAGCAGAGTAGAGGGACAGAATCACCTCCCTCGATCTGCTGGTCACACTTCTTTTGATGCAGCCCAGGAAATGGTTGTCTTTCTGGGCTGCAAGTACACATTGCTGGGTCATGTTGATCTTTTCGCCAACCAACACCCGCAGATCCTTCTCCTCAGGGATGTTCTCTATCCATTCTCCCCCCAGACTCTATTTGTGCTTGGGGTTGCCCCAGCCCATGTGCAGGACCTTGTACTTGGCCTTGTTGAACTTCATGAGGTTGGCACTGGCCCACCTCTCAAGCCTGTCAAGGTCCCTCTGGATGGCATCCCTTCCCTCCAGCGTGTCGACTGCACCACATATCTTGGTGTTGTTGGCAAATTTGCTGAGGGTGCACTTGACTCCACTGTCCATATCTCCAACAAAGATTTTAAACAACACTGGTCCCCATACCAACCCTTGCAGAACACCACTCTACGAATTTCTATGAATTTACTAGCTTATACTCTTTCACATTCAAAGGTAACTCCTACCTTCAAAGCAATCTCAAAATCTATTCAGCATTTTTCACTTGAGTTTGTTTAATATACCTAACTTTGATCTTGACTGGCATGTTTTGGCTGTGCCAAAAACTCATACTTTGGATTATAAATACTGGATGCAGATAATACCTGATTCCTACTAGTATTCTGCATCATTTACACTGGTTTAAGACAGGCAGAATGAGAAGTGTTCATACTTGCAGAAAACATTGTTTACAGTCATCTGGCCTTGATTTTCTTGTTCAGAAGCTTCTATTTTTCCCTTATGCCTCCACGAGCTTAGTGAGACAAATACGATGCAACTAAAAGGTGTTATCAGGTCAAATGGACTACATATGATTATTCACGGACCAGACAATTGTTTTTAGAAAATTTCATTGACATCTAAGCCTAGCAGCTTTTACATTCCATTTTATTTACTTCTGTTTTGCATAGAAAAGAATGAATGTTACATATTAGCAGAAAGAACCATTAAAAACACTGTGGCGTAGCACTCTTTTTCACAGAGACATCATCGGGAAAGACACAACATAACTGACAGCCCTACATAGGTGGGGCATGATCTCTCTGAAGCCGGCAGGTCACAAGTCAAGAAACAGTGCAACCTAGATAGGCAGAAATAAGCTAGAACTGTCTTGCCCAACCCTGGCAGCTACTGCAGCAGGATGCAAACTGGAGGAAGGCAGAAGCCCCCTAAGCTTCACTGTGAGTCCATGCCTGGTTTAGCAGCTATGAAGAATGGGAAGGAGCATGACCTGTGTTTGCATAAGAGAAGGAAGGTCCCATGCATCTCCACCCTGTTTTCTTCTGTTCTCAGATGCAGAAGCATTGGTTGCCCATGCAAATTCACATTCTTTGTACCCAGCCCCCTCCCACAGTCCAATAATGTTCCTAAGCAAGAATGTGTTACATGGATATCAGAAATTACATTATCCTCAAATGGTGACACTTTTCATCATCCTCCCCTCTCCTATTTGGTGTGTGCCTTAATTGCTTCAGTTGAAACTGCTCTTAGGAAGAAGCAGCAGCTAGGCATAAGGTACTTACAAGATTTAAGTCCTTCTGTTCCCTCCCATACAATGTAAGCAGAGGCAATTAGATGGCCTTCTATGAACAGACCATCTGTGTATTACCTGACATTCAATTCTACTTTGTGACCAAAACATAACATTTTGAGTTTGTTCGGTTTTTTTATTCCCAATATTGTAAAGAATTCTCCTTTTTCTTGAATTTTTTTATTTAAAAGTGAGCTACCATTCCCTTAGGTCAGGAAAAGGAAACTTTGATAGCCAGAGACAGCTGCAACATAGCTGATATAGTACGGTCATTATGAGTTTGTTTTAGCCACACATTAAAATTCTGTTGATTTAAGTATTCATGTGTGTCTAATTCTGCTCCATGAGACAGAGAGTTTTCAGGCATCTGTGTGCAATATCAATATAACTTTCTATTTACTTTCCATGTGAAAATGAGGCAACAGTTTTTCAGTCTTGATGTTTTTTTTCCCCCTGTAGTCTTCTGTTTTACCTTTTGCCATGTGCTCATTCCTACATCCTACTTTTCAGTGCTACTCTATTTTGGCAAGGAAATCACCTCAACTGTCATTTACAGAAGCAAAGAGGACTATAGGCACTGAAAAAAATTTTAGTTTGGATCACAAAAGGCTCCTGGAAGCTTTACAATTCCAAATTAATTTGAATCACGTTTCCTAGACAGTGAGTAAAATTACATGTTGATTAAGGGGGGTTCCCAGCTCCTGTTAGGCCCACGCAATGCTGATAAAGTCAAAGCAGCTGCCCTAAATTTAAATCACCTGAAATCTTGGTCCTGACTTTTTCTTTTACAAAGAGCTAAGAAATGGAATAAAAGACACATGAGAACAGATTTCTTGCACAAACAGATGGAATTTTTCACCTTTAATCCATCCAGGCATTGAGTAAATCCTCCTTAACTCATATAATGTAACTATTTTAGTAGCAGAAGTGGCTGGAAGGAACACCACTGGTATTGCAAGGTACATTACAGGATTTGCCACATCATCCAGCTGTATCTTGGACCACTGCCACTTGAGAAGAAATGAACTTATTCACATACCTAAGATTTCATGCTAAATTTCATTACATTCTCCATGAAATCAGTGTAATTATTGGCTTTGATAACTGCACAATGGGCTTTTATATAAAAAATATTTGGATCTCAGTATTAGGCAGCACAGATACGTCTATCAGATGTCAGTTGGCCGAATGACATCTGTTGATATCCAAATAATTGGTAATTCATTACAATATATCTAACACAGCATCTTACATATCAATGGGCCAGTCTACAGCAAGGCTATGAAAATTGAGCACTGAATTAAGCAAAAAACTGTTATAAAATAATACTGTATATGATTCCACACATTTTAGAAAGGAGTTTCAGGTAATGAGAGTAAACATGAAAATATGAAAAGGAGGAAGAAAACTGAGATGGCAATAAAACATTATTCTAATCATCACTGGTTGTGTTAGAAACAGGATTTCTTAGCATAGTAGGAACTGAAGAGGAAAAAATAATTGCACCAGATATGAAAAGGCTATAGAGGAAAATCCTGAGGTGAGTTTTAGCCTTATAAAATGAAGCAAGAAGGAAGTGAAAAGACAGAACAAATGCATATGACACCTGGCACTTCCTTTAACACTTTGCCATTGAACCCTCCCTAGCTAAAGTAATATCTTACCATGGATGCTAAATAGACTTAAAAGAGGTAAACATGGGGTTAAACTGTTTGAACTGTTTGCTTTTTTTTTTTTAAATAAAATTTTTAATTGACTTTGACTTCATATCGTGTGGAACTTCCATGCCTCAAGTGATTTTTTCTAAAAATGGATTAGCAAAAAGCTGTAGCTTCTGAAAGAACATTTTAAAATTACAGAATACCCTCCCAAGAATATCCATCACATGGAAAGATCAGTGACTTTTTAGCAGAGAGAGTCCCTCCAACAACGGCTTTTTTTTTTTACTTCCCTTTTTCACATTTGTGAATGAAAGAAGTGCTAAAGCACCACTAAAACACTTAAAGTATATCAGAGCTGGCTGTTTCAACAATATGTAATGGTGCCTGAGTTAGTCATGACATGTCTTGGATACTCTGTTAATGTAATGCAATAATACAGGACTGTGTTCATATGATGCAACTGTCTAGCAGTCTCTTGCTGTACCAGCATTGCCTCAAACTTATGAATACCCCAGTCCATGAGGCTACTTCGTGCATGAATTTCAAGCTCTTGAGAAAATTTTCAAAGTTGGAGGCTGTATTTTGATTGCTAAGCACAAATGATAGCAGAGGTAAAAAAAAACCAAAATTGTGCCAGTACCAGAAATACACATTAAACCCTGAAAAAATAAAGTCTCTTTAAGAGTTACTGTAGGAATTCTTTTCCCTTATTCAAGAGAATGTCATGTAAGCACAGCTGTGAGTGAATGGGATTGCACATAGCTCAAATTTGTCAGCACATTAACATGAAAGAATTGTTTTCCACATGCTATTTGGAAAGGGAATTACAGTTTCTGTCTCCATATTCTCTCAAGAACTGCTGCACCAGAAGATAAAACCTTAGAAGGTCATTCTGGTCCCACCCTCGACTGAATAAAAGACTTTAATGAATCAAGTTCTTAAGCGGAAATTTCAAAAAAACATTACTTTCATTCATTTTTTAAAAACTTTCATCATTTTCTGGCTGCTTGATTTCCTGCATGCAAGACTGTACAGATATATACGCCATCTGGTAACATGCTATAGTGCATTTACCTTTTATATTGTACTCTAACAGGTGCTATTAGACAGGCCTATTTCCAAATCATAAGGTCAATGTTTAAATCATGGAGTAATCATATTTTTTTTCATGAATATAATTTATAAGCTTTAAAGTTAAGATACATTTTAGTATGCAGAGCTATTTGGTGGGGCCAGTAGAATTTTATGCATCCATCCACAAGCGCTGGAAATTGATTTTCTACTTGAACTCCCAAGGTTGCTTAGTAATTGTAAACCATTATAGAAAGATAATTTCCAATATATTTCCGAGGATCTCAGTAAAGAAGAAATTTGGGTTTGACATCTTGCCCCTCAGTTTTGCTAAGCATTCAGTGAATTTTCTATTGTGTTTTTTAAAATTTAAATAATATGAACACAAATTTAGAATTTTTGTGCATACACATCTATATGCAACTGTGTGTGTAAGCGTAGAAATTAATGACTCCAAAGATAAGGTTTACCTATTAAACTTAAATGAGTTACATGCAGATCACAGAACTGGGCTCATAATTCTATGTGAAACTTAGCCCAGTGTTTTGTGTTCCCAGCACTTAGCTGACATTGTTAATTTTGTGTCAATTTGCAACTTATTTTTTCAGTTCTCTTCTCTTTTTCTAAGTTTGCTCCAGTAAAAACAGCATTAGACAAACTTTTATCTATCATCTTCCTTGCAGCACCTCCAGGCAAACACGCAGACTCCTCTGCACTTACAAATAAAACTAGCACAACATAATCAAACTGTTTCTTCAGATGAGAAAGCAGCAGAGACTGTCATGGCAAAAGTATTATTAAGATATTGCAAAGGTATGGGGAGAGTATTGTAAGTGATGCCAAGCCATGGCCTTTTAGGACAGAGAATGTGCACAGATACCAAAGCGATCCTGAAAGGACTGTGAGCGAACAACTCACTGCAGCACAGTTCTCTGTGCAATGCCTTGCACTTGCATTCATCAGCCTGGATGTAGCCTTATGCTGCCTTGGCTAGACTGCATTTAGCTAGTCACGGTAGTTTAGTCTGATGCTCAGGCATCTCTAGCATTTGCAGCAATGTGTGATACAGATCACCTTTAGAGGAATCAGACAGAATGAAAATTAAAGGGAGTCACGGGATAATTTTATGTAGGTGATTTTTAAAAGCTCACCACCATTAAATTACTTCATAATTTCTTCAGCATATATTTGAAATGAAACTATGCAACTGTGGATTTATTCTTTAAAATTTTGAATAAAAATGTTATTTAAATTCAGAGATATTTGAAATTATTCCTGTCATGAAATTATGAATCTATTATTAAAAAAATATGAAAATATCATTAGTAAACACACTACACCCTGCAATGATCATTTTGTCATTTAGATGGACTCCAACCTACACATTTTTTCTCCCCTCCCCCATCTTTTTATATAATTATTCTGTCAAGATAACATTTCGTAAAGTCTGAAGTCCACCTTGAGTTTTTGTTTGCAAAAGTAAAATAAATTAATTTCCATGCTCAGGAAAATTACCTTCACGACACAGGTCCATAGCTAATAAAACTTTCTATTTAAGATTTACCTTTATATTAATCAGTAGTTCCTTTTTTTTTTTCCTCCTCTTGCTTTTAATATAATTTGTTATTGCTACTAAATGGTTTAAAATACCGTTTTGCATGCAGGCTTGTCCATTTAAAGCATCGATTCTGCTTTGCAACTGATAGCACATAATTCAAGTAAGTATGTACTGCCAAAGTCCTAGGCAATTTGTATGCAATGTAAATCAATACAAACACTTGCAAGAGCCTGTGGTGGGAAAAAGTAGAAGTCTATCAGCTATTCAGATGCCTTTTTATCTGTCTATCTATCTTCCTATCTGTATCTACATATTAATTTTAGTTTACAGCAGTGCTCAGTAGAATTGCAATCGTTAGGCTTGTATCTAAGTTCCTATTTTAAATCTCAGTCTTAAAGGAATGACAACTCAGATACAAGAATTCTCTCCAGGCTGGTTTGACCTACGGTTTCTGACAATATTGCAAGTGCAGCACGGTGGAGGAAAGAACAGTTAAAATAACTTTCAGGCTGAATCTTGTGCACACCTAATCCCGTCTAGGACTCCAACTCCCTATTGGTAGTGACTGAAGTAATTAGTCTTGTACTGTTTGCATTGCAGTGGATGTCCCTGCTGGAGTCTCAGACCTAGGCCACGATTTCACCATGGGAAAAACAGTGCAAATCCAGGAGGAAGAAAAGTGAGGAAGAGAAGTCTTCATGCCCCTCAGGGTTTGCAGGTCAGTCCCTCAGAATTTGCCGCTGTAAAAACTGAAGACTTCTTCCTAAATACATACAAAGCCTCTTTTTTTAATTTTTTTTTTTTTTTTGGGGGGGGGGCGCGTTGTGGGCTGTGCTGGGAAGAGAGAAAGAGGAGACAGTGGAAGCAGGCAACAGCAGCATAGCACAGAAAATAAGGACGTGAGTCTTATGTTGTAGCTGTGTCTTGGCAGAACTGATTTTCAAAAGCGTGCAGGTGCTCACACACACAAACTGGGCTAGCACACGGCCAGCCTGGGGCAGGGCTAGCCATGAGCCCTGTATCATTGCTGGAACAGTCCCCCCCTTTCCACCTACAGCATTCTTTACTTTGCCCAAAGTGTATAAAGATCTCCGTTCTCAAGGACGGCAAGATACCTTCCTTTGTGCAAATCTTGAACATTCACTTCCCTCCACATGGCTGGTCTTTGCAACCCTCTCTCCATTGCGTCAAACAACCTCTCTTTATTTTCTAGATGCTTCAAGACTATTTCTCACTACATTTTCAGATAAGTATTTTCATTCCTTCTCCATGACTGACATCCCTTTTAGAAAGAGTTTCCTGTAATCATCAAAGCTACTTCCTCATTCTTCAAAGTAATTTCCTTATTCTTCAAAGTTTCAAAGTCATGCCTGAAAATACTTGACACTGGTTAGGTATCTGCTGACTCTATATCACTGTAAAAATTCATTCCTTCCTCGCACACTTACACTTTGTGTATTATAATATATGAGACAGTTCTTTGCAGCAGGAGCCTTCTGCTCCGGCAGCACAGCAGTTGGGGTCTGGAGCCATCAGCAGATGCTTAGGTAATATCCACAAGAACATGATCTTCTGTGCTGAAGCATTGTGGTGGAGTTTCTAAGGCTTCTAGTGAATAGTGTGAGGTCCTCTAAGCCATCACAGGCACAGAAATGTCTCTGAAAATTTACCATAACTGCCAATCCCACTCAGAGCGAACATGCACTTTGCTCCCTGTATCTCATTGAGTTTAGCATGGCCTGAATACACGACTTACTCTGTGTATTTAATGCATTAGGAAAAGAAGGCTGGTTTAGACAGATGAAACTTTAGGAGGTTGAAATGCAACAGATAAATCATCAGTAATTACAACTTTACATCTCATTTCCCCTAGAATAACAAATGACTCCTCAGTCTCATGTAGCCTTACAAGCCTTCAGGACGACTCTTTATGAGCCAAACCATGGCTTTTGTTTCCAGTCCAATTATTAACTTGATCCTTTGTATTGTATTTGTTGTACCTGGAACATCACCAAAAAATTGTTATTGTTTTAGTCATCATAATACTGTAGTCATCAGTATTTGCTTACCACATCATCTCAAAATCTCATTGTCATACTAACTTCTCACTGCATCAAGAAAATAATGAGATCACCTCCCTGCCCTAAACAACTTCCAAAGCAGGTGTCAGAAAGGAGACACCAGCCGCAGCAGGACAAAGCAAATAAGCAAATGTTAGGAGCAGCTCCCTTACCCACTCTTTCAGACAACATGTTTTATAAATTTGACAAAGTTGTAAAGAGACTGACAAGGTTGGAAACCAAATAATGTACTGTTTGATATTTTACCCCAAAACTTCTTCTTCTATTTTTTTGGAAACCAAAGGAAATAATTTCCATTCCTCTCCAATAAGTCTTTCACTTGACAACCAGTGGAAAAAAAGATAAAATCACAACTAACACCACCCCCCCCCCTCTTTGACAGTTATTAACCAGTGGAAAAAAAAAAAAAAACCAAACCCACCCCCCCCCCCCCCCATTTTCCATATTTAACCATACCAAAAATATTGAATTTGTAGCTATGAGAAGCCACTCCACACAGAATAATTCTACTAAGATGTTCTCCACACATCAAAAAACTGTTCAAAACCACATGGGTCTGATTGCCATTTGCACAAACGCCACTAATTGACACTTTGGCAGCATAAAGGAGCTTTGAAGTGGGTATAAAATTCTTATTCTACATTCTTACTAAGTCTCCTTTCATCTGTCAGAAAGGTCTAAAAAAAGACAATGGTTATGTCTCTACAAAATTCCCATCTCACTGCAAAACACACTCAAACTCATATTAGCTATTTATCTCAGTGTAAAATTCAGGGCACTTACAACTCAAGAAACTGCATCAAAGTAACTGCATCTTGCCTCTTCTGGGATTTTAAACTGAAGTATCTGTCTATAAAAACCACTGAAAATCTATTAACAGTAAAATTCTACTTTTCACATAAGCATACAAAATGTTGGATCTTATTAATTCCATTACACTTGAATAGGGTTCCAAGCTGTTATCCCTGGATCTGTCAGTAATGGTCACTTCACTCTACAATGACAGGCTTTTTAATAAGAAAGAGCTCTGGTAATTCACCTTCATTTTAATCCTTCTGGCCCATTTCAGAAAAGCAGTTACATGCCTTAAAGAGGAATATGTGATTAAATCTTTCTGAAGCATCCCTGAATCAAATATTAGTAAAAGGATTCTTGTTCTATACCATATGTTGCTGGTGTGGTGCATGTGTGTATATATCTATATCTATAGATACGAGGCACACACCTATATATGTCAAAACACTTTCAAATGAGGTGGGGCATACAGGTGAACAAAAGCTGCTTCTCATTAGAAACAGTCTGAATGTCCAAGGACAAATTAATGCTCTTGCAAGAATCACAAGGCTGACTGCGCTCTAACTCTTCTCTCTTCCATCTTCATGATGTCCTCTCCTTGGCCTATGTTCTCCTCTAACCACCCTGGAAAGTTCACAGGACACAGAGCGCAGTGCTACTTCCAAATGTCCACCACCACCCAGAGGAACCTTTGCTAGTTGCACTGCAGCCCTCCACCCCTACTCATTCACAGCTGAGACACCACTAAAAATAAGAAAATAATAAAAGGGGGGGGGGTTTAAAAAAAATATTTCCATTTGTCCTGTACTTCAGTGGTAAAACTGGCTCAGAAAAAAAGTTTGCAATGCATTGGCCTGAGACTTTACCAGGAGACTACATAGCAAATCCCACCTACTCAAAATGGCTTGCATTTCCTAGCATTGTTTATAAAAAACATAGAATCAATCCATTCAGTTTAAAAAAACAAAAACCCCACAACAAAACCACAAAATGAAACTAAAAAGAACAAGAGGTAAATATAAGCAGCAGTCATATTTGGATGAATCCTGACAGATGTTTCCAGGGGATAAGTTAACCCATGACTGCAGTGTTTGAGATCTCTGGTTTTGTGAGGTTTCATGATGAATTGTTTCAACAAGCCTGTTTCCGACAGTAGAGTGGGGTGCTCATAAAGTCTAACTGTAGCCTGGGGAGAGTGTCACTGGCCAACACAGCCTAGGAAGAAACAAAAGAAGTTATTCAGTTCAGAGCAATTCAGAGCACAATAGCTTCTGCCTCCTGGACTAATCCATCTGGCTATGTTTTCCCCTGTCCTTGACTAAAGATGGAGCTTCCTTAGGCCAGTATTAGCATTTGCTGCTGACCCTTCCCTACATGTTCATTGATTACTGCTTTGAATATCACCTACTCATAGCTGGCTACTTTCTGTGTCTGCCTAGCCACTTGCTATTGCTGCAGTCTCTGCAATGGATGGTTTAGAATCCAAAGATATTTTTAAGCTGATTTTTAGCTGTTGCCAATACAATGAGAGTTATCTAGGCACTCAAATGATACTCTCTGTGAATAGGAATACTCTGATGTGAATATTCTATGAACTTGCTTGTCAAGGAAATTGGATTTGCATGAATCCTAATTTTAAGTGACTAAAGCAATCGCAAATATCATCTCAGTGATTGGTTTTGTAACATTCTTGCAGCTGTATTTCTAGTTATAGGTCCCTTGATAACAGTGAACAATTCATCTCCTTCTAGGAACATATGCTCCTCAAATAATACTTGTAGATCATTATTAAAGGCAGAGTAATTGTAATTTAACCAAGCAACATGTATAAAGTTATTTTAATCTTTTCTCATAAATCATTTATCCTAGCCATTTAATCAATTAGGCAGAACTCCACTGAAGACCTGCTAATTTGAGAAAAACTTGCTGGTACAGAGACATTCAGTGCTTTAAAGTGTCCTCTAGACATCATCTTAGCAGAGGCAGATTGAAAACAAAGGCTCTCCCCCAAGCAAGAATGCTTCTCTGCACTACTTTCTAGAGAATATGGCTGAACTTCGCACAGCTGCATCACAGCAAAATAAAATTAGTGGAACTGGAACAACATTGACATTGTGGTCTTCTAATGCTAGCCATTAACACAGACACTATATCCCAACAGCACCTCACTAGCCATAAGCACTGTGAATTTAAATTCCTGATCTCAAATGAGTTAACTAAGACTGTACATGTTCTTCTACTGATTAGCAAGAACATAATCTTATTCTTGGAAAATAATTTGTCAAGATATACTGAACAAAATTAAATTACTATTTAAACTATTCAGCCATCTTTTCTAAATTTTGACAGGACATTTTTTATCCAGAGATTTATTAATGCAACATGACAACTCCCATCATAGTGAAGGTAAGTTGCTTTTAACAGCAGTGTTGAGCTACTCGGGAGAGAAAACTTTAGTCCATAATTAGGGAAATAGAATTCTTTGCTGTCAAAGCAGCCCTGGAACTCCTCACATCTTCAGTTTAAACAAATGCATGACACTTATGTCATAAGAAATTTATCTTTCAGTTTGATCCCTCTGGATGTTTGCCAGCACGGAACTTGAGGGCCTAAAAATGGGATCTTTTAGTGGTACATAATCCTGGCACCTGGTGTCTTTAAAACCATTGCCTGTCAAGCCAGCACAAACAGATGTTCCTGTCTGTTTGGCAGTGCTGTTGTAGCAGGTTAAACTGTCTGTATCTGTCTTTATAGGAAAGAAAAATCTTTATCATTTTTCTGATCATTATTTTTACAAGAATCATTAATCCACTTGACATTTTATGTAATACAGAGCAATACATGATCTCGGCCACCCATGTCTTATAATTTAGATAAATGTGCTGCACATCACTTATATTAATTATCTTGGCTGCTTGTAAGGAGAACAGACTTCAAAGGATATTCCAATCTCTCCCTCATTCTCTCCCGCTTTTTTTTTTTTTTTTTTTTTTAATGGGGTGGGGATGCAGTTTGGGTCAATCAGGGTTGTCAGTCGAGGATCTTCTGAACTGCAGGCTCAAACAATCAAGACAGCAAAATCCATAAATTTTGATTATCTATACCTCTGGATAATCAAAAGCAGCTGTCTTAAGAGAAGTATTAGCTATAACCATGGTGACCCATGAATGCAAAGCCTGTCTTATAACTGTCTTAATTATTACAGTTATCTTTATCAACAGCAACCTGTCCTCCTTCTGCCTTTATTTAGTTAGAAAAAAGAAGCTACAGTTATCAACTCCTGTTGGACAGATGTTCCATTCCCTTGATCATACCAGTAACTCATTCCTGTGCATGGCCCTATGAATAAAAAGAATTGCACAGGAAGCTTTGAAGGCAACCACAGCTTTAATGCTTCCCTGCCTCTGCAAAAACAACAGAACCAAATCTGTTCTGCTGTGTTCTAGATGCATAATTGTATTTTTGTAGTGCCATTGCTCAGGGATACAGACTTATCCTGGTATCATCTTCTGAGATTCCCTGCCCCCAACAGCACCCAGCTTCTACTAAAATTTTTTATTCCATCCAAATTAATTGGGTTTGATAAATTAATTCTAGAACACCTAAAAACAGCTGAAGCAATCTCAGAGCTATTAATCATTATCTTTGAGAATTTACAAAGGGAAAAGACAATGAAGTACTAGGAATGTGGAGAAAGACTGACTATAGTGTTGATTTTGAAATAGGAAACAAAATAAGAGACAATGAACTATACAATGATCACTTTAATTCCCAAGAAATTATGTGACAAAAAATTCATCTAGATACTGGCAAACAGATAGAAAAAAGAGATTGAAAATTACCATTATGTATTAGTCAAGAACACCTTCTGTTAAATCAGTCTAATTGTCTTCCACAAGCACGAATACACACATAGCAGATAATCAAGTCTAGACATGAGCTATCTGTTCCTTAAGAATTTTGACTCCAGGTAGCTCAAATGATACTTTCACAATCAATTTATGCACATACGATCTAGATTAAAATATCATGGTTTGGGTTTTTTAACCATATCTTGAAGATAGCTCCAAGTAATCGAATAGATGGACATCTAGCATGAAGGTTCACCTAGTTCTGGGTTTGTTTTACGTTTTCCTTCATGACATAAATTATGAAAGAGAGTTTATGCTCATAAAATTTGCAAAAAATTTGAAAGTAGGAGTGACTGCAAGTATACTAAGGACACGATAGGAATTCAAAGTGGTTTTCACAAACTAGACACATGGAATAGAAACAATAAATGAAATTCACAGGGGGATAAGGGCCCGGTTCTACACTTGTGCAGGAATAATCCACTTAAATACAGAATAGAGAACAGCTGGCTAGGAAACACATCTTCAGAGGAGGGTCTGAGGTTACAGTAGATGACAGCTGGACTTGAGTCAACAGTGCCACTCTTGTGAAAGAAGCAGCACCTCTCTCCCCCTTCCCCCCACTCCCCCCCCAGCCCCAGGACACTCAGAAATGACAATAATCCACATGATGTAAAGCAAACCTTTCACGCTGAGGCAGCTGCAATGCTGGGACCAGTTTTGAGCAAAACATTTCAAATTAAGAAAGTCCAAATGAGAATGACAAGAATGATGAGAGAACAGGAAAACCCTACTAAATCAAGAAGACTGAAAAAAATTAAATTGTTTGTTCTAAAGAGAAGAAGATCAAGGAGGTACCTGATAACAAAGGATTGCTGCAAAACAAAGAAGAGAAAAATCTTTCATGCTAATTACAGCTAGTATAACAGATACGAAGTTGAAATTGTATCAAGAAAAATTCAAGGAGGATTTAAAAGACATTTTTCCCTTGGCAAAGATAGTAAAGCACTGAAATAAACTGCAAGGAGGAAGGGAAGAAGTTGTTTAAGAATGAGCTAAATGACCACATGCCAAAGTCCTTCTTTCTTAGAGGAGACAGTGGACTACATCTCCAACCTCACCTCACCAGAAATATTTTTAGTCCTAATTTTCTGTTGTACTTTCCCCTCATTCTATTACAGTTCTTCCCATTTCCATTACTCCAATCTTCCACCAAATCCATCCACGACTATTTTGTATTCACCATGATTATCACCTTTAAGCAATCAGCAAAAATTATATCCATTTTTCTGTACCAATTTTGTTAACAGCAAAATTATTTAGAAAGGTTAACCAAGATCAGTTGCAAACATCCTCTGTCATCCAGAGTCATTAACTATGAGTAGAATTGAAACATGGATACCTTGATGATATACAAATTGCTTCTGAAAGGACATATTTATTTTCCATATATTACCTAGGCCAGTGCTAATGAGCCTGCCAACAAGGACTGTTTGGGTGAGAGTCCGCATGAGAGAAAGATACAGCAGCTGAGGCAATGTGAGCTAAACGTCTCAGCTCCCATTATAACCAGCTGAGATCTATGGCATAAGTCAGTGACCTACAGGGAGGCATCTAGACTCATCTAAGACACCTTAAGGTAACAAAGCCATTTGCACAGGGCTTGCAGATATGCCAGCAAAGCTACAGGAGACCTGCACCCCCAGGTGCCAGCCAAGGCTGCTTGGTGGACTAGGGCACCCTAAAAACCACAAAGTGCTTGTATATGAATGAAGAGGTTTCTGGTAGAATCTGTGGTGGATGAAGGGGATGGGAGTGGGCAAAACACCTTCTGAGAGTCATTAATTATTGTAAACATTAACTGTGGAGTAAACTGTATTCTGGAGACATCTGTCCACTGCTCAGAGAGGGGGGCCTACAGAACTAGGTTAGCTTGAAACAAGCAGTTTTCAGGTACCTGAAGATAAGACAAAGGAGGTAAGGTAAGAAGTGTTGATTTGGTAGTGCTGGCCAGGGTTTTGAAAATAAAGATGGCAAACTTGAACTTTATGTGAAAAAGCAAGCCAAGAGGTTTTAAATCTCTGGCCTTTGGGCTCAAGGACTTTGAACAAAACAAGTCTTATGACCCTTGAATTCATACTGTTAAGAATCATGTTGGTCAGAACAAAATAACTACAAAATAAAAAGAACCCAGACACTTCTGTTCCTGGATATTACAGAGGAAGAAACCATCTAAAAAGAAGGCTGATACAAGAAATGCAAAATGTTTCCTGGTTTTAGTGTTTACCTCCTTCCCATCCTTTCTTTTGTCTGGATATGGATTAGATAATTTTTCACGTGCTATAGCAATGTTTTATGATATTAGCTAAATTCCATTCAATCATCCCATAGGATGGGTTATCAATAGTAGCATCAGCTTTTGCAAAGTTAATAAAGTGCCCATTTTCTTTCAGAGATGTCATTCCAGCTTTGCAATTATCTATTCTGCTTTTAACCACTGGTGAACAGTTTACTGTTGTATCTTTAGGATTTGATAGTTTTTATTTGATATATGGTGATTTATTCTTTCATCATCTCAATGTTATTCATTTAACTGGAATAATACTGGAATGGATGTGAATTAACATATCAATGCCTTCCTGTTGCATGGATGAACGAGTACTTTCTAGCAAACAACATTCTTGATGTAAATAGATTAAATTTTAATATCAGTTCCCAGTTTACTAATCATTTACAGAATACATTCAGTGTTATGATTTATAGGGTGTAACTCTAACAAGTTTTCAGTATCTTATAACTATTTATAAGCAAATAGTAAACTACTAAATGTAGTTCATACTGTGCAATAGAAATGCCAAGCTGGAAAAATACTTACCTTAAACATGACTTTTAAAACCCGTTCTCCTATTTGTGCAAGAGTTTGTGATCTGGAATAATTACAGATGCAGTTTTGCTACTTGTGCAGATCACTCCTTTCCATATCAGTTGTCTATTTGATTGGTACAATCACACATCAGTGCAGAAAGGCAATGATGCCATCAGTTACTATGCCTATAAACACATGACTATAATGGCTTTATAAAGGGCTTTTAAGGAAAGCTGCAGAGTATGTGGTCCAGCATGCAGAATTCAAGCATGAGTGGCATTTGAATATCTTAAGAAAAGATAACCCAAAAGCCTACTTGTTGTTGGTTGCATCACTTACCACACACAGCATTAAACTCCCTTCTGAAGTCTCTCTTGAGATAGAACGATTGTGCACGGGTGGCGTTACTCTTCGTCCTTTACTCCCCAAAATGGGGTGGCCACAGCCAATCTCCTTATCACAAATGATCCCTGGCCCTTGCTAACTCTGAGATAATTCTTGGCCTCTTTCTGGAAGATTCGTAGTAGGCGGAGGCCCAAAATATAACAGGGTCTATGCTAACTTGCACAAATTTAAAGCCTTGGGATAGCGTTTGAACCAAGGCTTTGTTACTGGCAGTGGCACAGTCTGCCTATTGCAGTCTTTACCCCATCTCCTGTGGCACCAGTCAGGACCAGACCTGGCCTCTCATTTCTGATCTCTGGACTGAATCTAGTTTAAACTACATATTCACTGAAGCACAGAAAATGGACAGAGATGCCTTATATACAGTCATATGTTGTCACATACACTTCAGAACATTAGAGTCCAGACACTACTGTACTACCATAATTTCCTTGTACTTATCTGAAGAAAGTCCCTGAACACACAGAGCTCCTCTGAAATCCCTGAATGTTCATCACTGACTGCAAAGAAAGGTTAGGATTGTATTATTGATCCTCTACATCATCTTGCTATGCAGTGCTTGAGTTGGATGTGCTTGAGAAAACACTTTATGTCTTGCCTTAGACAAATTATTGCATAGTTATTTAACAGTTCTGAAGCAGCAGGGGAGAATTTGCTTTCAGGATTACTCTCTGGAGTCATGAAGCCATAGCAGCGTTGTTTACTGCAGCTAAAAAATTATAGTGAACTATTACCAATGATTACCAAACTGGTAATCTGATAACCAACTATTACTATGATTACCAAACTGTTACTTGCAGGCCAAATCATGCAGTTTTTCCTCACTTCAGTAAGCACAGGCTTAACTGTTTGGCAGATAAAACTACCCTTAAAAAGATGCTTGAACACTTCCTAAACCAGGATACTTTCTCAAATACAGATCACATTTCAAGCTCTGATATCACACATGCAGACTCATGACCCATACATGCACCTATATAAAGACTTTTAACTTGTAGACAGAGTGAAGTGAGATTAATGTTCTCCATCTGCATAAAGTCAAGTACCTCGCAAAGTGACTCATCAACATGCTGTTGACAATCAGTGAGTGGCAGGAATGTAGGTTACGCCTGGACTGAGAGTGACCCAGTAGCCCACTGCCTGGTCTTAATATCCTGAAAAGCCATGTCATGGACTTGAAGTGAGCTGCAGTTCCTGGATTCTTCATCACAGATCTGGGATACAGAACAAGGCCTGCACGTGTTTCATGTAGCATATGGGGACAGCCAAAGCAAGCACTTGGCCTAAGAAACTGGAAACACAGTATACAGGACTTCACTGGAGGTGGCTCATCCCATTTGAGCAGAAGATATCTGAGAAACTGAAACAATTGTCCCCTGGATGTCCTTCTGTTTGCATTAACTACAGAAGGACAGTTCAAAACTTCAGACCACAAAGCTTTTAGATGACTATGTCAGGTTATATCTATACAGTTTTAAGGAACAAAATAAATAGTAAGTTTAATCACTACACTAAGGCTTTGTTCTCTCTGTTGTCTCTGTACACACTCCATCTGACACATCTGGCAGATTTTTTGTGGACTCAAAGGAATATGAAGAACAGAGATGCAACCTGTTCTTCTCAACCAGTGTGAGACCCCTACATTAATGCCTTAGTTCCATTTTCCCCTAAAGTACTCTGACTTTGCTCAGCTGATTTCAATGGAGTTATACCTGATTTACTTCAGCACTTGAGAGATGAAGTGCCATTTCTGAGCATGTTGCAGTAGAGGTTCAGTACTGCAAACCTCACTTTCCAGTCCAGTCTTATTTCACATGCTGGTGAATATCACATTTCATCACCCAACTACTAATAACCCATAAAGAATCACCTGCTATCACTTTATTTTCAAAATGGAAAATAAATTATTTTAAATCTGGCCTTTCTTTGTATGACTCCCCTTTAGTCAAAGCTTATATACAGATGGTATTAAAGCTCACGATGCTATCCTTCCAGACTGCATTACCCATGGGTATGTACAAAGGAAAAGTACTTCAGTATGAAAAATGAATGTAATATACAGTAAGAATCATCTCTGAATCTCAATTAACTTGGCTTCTGAAGGATTACAGAGCAGAAATCAAACTTTATTTCATTTACTTACTTCTTGCCTACAGTTAGCTTGTGCTGTTCCAGGATGACCTGTAATTGCTGTCAATAAGAAATGAAAAATCTATTTGTATGAGGTTCTTTTAGACAAAAGTGTGCACGTTGGGACAGACTCTTTTGCCAAGAAGACGGTCACACTGGTAAATTCACCTTTTGGCTTTCTGAATGATCAGTCAACCCATAAAAATATTTAGGAGAAACAGATAACCTGATTGTACCCATTCGTATTCTCCCCATCCATGACACTGCTATAAGCCTAGTTCCCACTTCTTCAGACAGACCATTAATCAGAGTGACTCATGATCATATTTGCAGAAATCATATAATTACTTAGGTGTAGATTTATTCAAAGAATGAACCCCTCATTAAAAATGCATAAGGCTCTAAAAATACAACAGACATCATCGCTAGCAATTTTAACCACGATGTCAATTTGATATGGCACACAACAGCCTTGTAAAGAAGATTCACTGCTGACTGGTTTTTAGACACCTTTTTACCACCAGGTTTGCAAATAGGCCTGGATGCAGTACCAGCAGACTTTGCACAGTGCCAGCAGACTTTGCACAGTGCCAGCAGCTTTTTATTTTCATTCTTTGCTTGATGAAGTTTAACGATGACAGCAATAACTCTCAAATGCAAAGTGATGAAAGCCACATGGAAACAATGTAAATTGTATGTACAATGTGCAAAAGAGATCTGAACTTACCTTCTTGAATACTCTAACAAACTTCTGAAATACCGCTGGGAGTGGGAAGATCACACAAGAAACAGTATGTGTTCTGTTGTTGCCTTGTTGATCCATCCTCACTGTTAAGTCTTTCAGTTCTTCAGTTGTCTCTCTGAATCCTTGTATGCCTTTTTTATAAAGTTGAAGGTAGGGATTTTTCAGGCTCAATATATCATGCCATAGAGTGTGAGGCATCATATCTTTCCTAGGAATTTGTAGCTGGGTGACTAATAACTTTTTGTTTTTCAATGACCAGTTCAAACTCAGACAAGATAGGAACATCAAGACCACTTGAAAGCTGGATACAAGACCTCAAAAATGAGTTGATGGTTTCAGCCCTCTTCTTTCAGCCCACTGTTCTCAGCAAATCCCATCACAATAGACATTAATAACTCAAAAATCAGACTGTGCTAGCAAAATTATTTCCCTTTAGATAGTCATCTTAAGATCACACATATCAAAGACATACCATACTAGTTCTACAAATTTGACAGAATAAATGGTTCAGGTTTCACAAAAGTCCTAGGAAGATGTGGTCTTTCATCATTTTGTAAACACTGGGGCACTGGGGCTTTTCAGCAGCAATACTTTTCAAAGCTAAAGTAAATGTTGTCTTAACGTTTTTAAAACTGATGTTATTTTTCCATCTGAAGCCAGAATTATGAAAATATTTCCATGGCCATGCCAATAGGTATTATTTCCTTGACTAACTAGGTATGTAATACACTGAATGTGTATACTGCCTGTGCTTAAAATCTACAGTATTGACTTGCATTATGGTTAGTAAATGGCACTTAGATCTAGGAGACATGGGTTGTACTCCTGACTCTGCTTTCGATTCTGTGATTTTGAACAATATTTCTTAATGGTTAGTCTTCATGAGTGACATAATTACAGATATCTAACTGCATACTTAGGCCTTAATTTTAAGGGTCAGTGGGCTTAGCTAGCTGTAAGATCTTCTAATTGTAGATGATCTGTGCAGTGGAACTGTGTTGCCCCAGAAACTCTCATTGTATCCTATTAGATCTAAAGTAGTCAGTAAGAAAAATAAAATGGCCTGGAGCATCAAGGACAAATAGTGTAAACAACAGGGAGTGGTAAACATACAGGCAGGACACTCACAAAGTTTAGATTTTTATCAGCAATTGCATCCTTAAAAGATGCACGATTTCAGCTAATTTAATAATTTCAGTGAATTTTCTAATATCTCTAGCTTTTTCAAATCTTTTGCCAATATGCTTATTTTGGAATCTGTTTGGTTTTACAGATGAAGAATAAGACTTCTTTTTTTCTAACATACAAAAACTTGACTGATATATGTTTTGTTCTTCAAAGAGACTAAGAATAGTAACTTTTTTCTTCCTTCAGGCTCATTCACTAGATAAAATGTTTTGCAGAAAACTAGCAGCAAATCTGAAGAAGCACTAAGTTGTCCAAAGTGCAGGCATTAACGGATAATGTGCAAAAGAGCTTGACAACCTTTCCCATGTCTCCTACATACACTGCTAATTTGTATATGGCTTATCAGGAAACTAAGCTTTCTGAAGGTGCTTGAAGTTCTGCTACTGAAGACAGGCAACAGCTGACAGCAACCACACTGACAGATACTTTGCCTAGAGTGCAAGAGACAGCTTTCCAGCTAAATGATGTAGTATCTGATTCCAAAGTTAGCCTAGCACTCTCCCCACCTCAGCACAATGCTTTAGCTTGACCCTCTGCTGTGAAGCAGGAGATTTCATTCCATCCAGGAAACGCAGAAACTGAACCTACATACTGATTGCCAGAGAATGCTCTAACTGCAAACTCTTCTGCAAAAAGCAGGCAGCAACTTGTTCTCCCCTACTGTGTGCAGAACACAAGACTTTTTACACTCGTGCCCCTGGCTGTAGTGGCATGGAAATCCAGCAGAAAGGTGGTTTATTGGATACAGGCTTCTCTTTGGCACTCTCTATTTGCTGTTTTACACATTCCCTGCTTAGTCTATCCACTGTTGCAAGAGACATTCTTTGCCATCCACCAGTCCCCATTCTCTGTACTTCAGCTTTGTATGAATTCCACCCTTGAACCGGGGTCACTACATCTTCAGTGCTGTAACATGGACTGCCATGGTAGGTAAGCCCCTCTGGGGGGCTCTATGCTTATGCAATTGTATTGTCTGTATTTGTGTGTTTCTCCCTTTCCACCCCAATAGTTTTTCAGGTCATTGACTAGTTTCAACTATATTTCATGGAAAGGTAGACATCTTGAAAATATCTCTATATAAAACACTTGTTGCAGTGATCAAGCAGATCACGGAGAGGATCAAGCAGATGATGAAGAGGAAGAGAGCCTATAAATGTCCCAAGTAAACACTATGGTGACTCATGAGCTAAAGATGTGGTAGATGCTGGAGAACTTCCCCTTTCCCCCCAGCATACTAACCATGGGAAAGTGGCACTTAGATCTCACAATTTCTTACACATCAAAATCAATCTGCCATGGAATACAAACCTGCATGAAGACAAGATTCTTTAGTTTGCTGTACTCAGAATACTATGTGTAACACCCAATTCTTGATAATACTTTCACACCAGAACATCAGAAGCAGCTATCACGTAGGTAGAAGGAATAATAGGCAACAGATAGTATATGTGAAGGATTTTGATTCTCCCTGCTCACACACTGTCAGTCCACAGCCGGATTCCTACTAATTAAGTTATTCACCAGGTATTTTTCACTCTTCAGGAGTGTACAGGATACTCGCACATTCACGCTTTAAGGGATTAAAGAGTTGTATTTGTTGTCCTGCAGTTAACTGGAGTGGTTTGTTTGGATAGAAGAGAACCGATCCTATGAAACGTTTTCACAGTGGGTAACAAAGGTTCCCAAACATGTAGTAGAAAGACTTGATAATGAATATTTTGTCTTTTTCTATCTTGGGGCTAGTGAAGCAGAATGTTCTGGTATACAGCCGAAAGGATGATGGCCAACACAGCCTTTGTATTGCGGACCCTGAAAAACAGGTGTTCTAAAAAGACATATGCAGTTCATAATCCTAAAGATTATCAGAGTGATTGGAAAGCAACAAGTGTTGACAAAAATTGTAGCATATGTAACAACAGCTTCTGTTTTCTCTCTGGAAGAAAAAGAAGTGGACCTGTTTCTGAGTTTAAGAATATGATCAGAATGGGATTTTTGACAGCAAAAAATGAGAGAGTATTACCTAGTCCCCACAGGAGAAAAAAAAAAAAAAAAGACATAAGAAGACAGGGTAAGAAATACTGGAGAAACAAAGATGGAACATTTAAGTTTGTTGCAGGCATCTTTTGACTTATAGATTTATTAGGCCAGATGTATAGTAGAGGATGAATAAAGAAGACCCCGAGCAACCACAGGAGTTGTCCAGAAATCATGCATCTTCCCTAGAAATACAAAGACTTGACCAGAGCACTTCTTTTTAGCTAGGCCAGTTGGATAAACTAATGAAGGGAAAACCTGAAGCAACAGATATACTTAATGTTAACCCTAACGAACCGGTTTACAAATAAATGAAAAATTTACTTTCAGCCTTGAGTGATGGAAAGCACAAAATTTCCTAAACAATGGTGATTCGTCATTGTCTTGCTTTGTTCATGAGTGTGTGTAGGAACTGCATACTCTGTCTCAGATTCACACAAAATAGCTATGATTTTCTCAGCCATGAAAATAAATACATATCAAAAAGAAATATAGTGTTTATTTTCAGTACTTGAGATTTTTTTCACCTCTATGCAGTAGTTGGTACCATGTAGGAACTTGTCACTGTATCCATGTAAAAACAGGAAACCAGGCCTTAAAATGTCTAATTTCAGCCATTGTCCTTGCCACTTGAATTTTCTACAAAGACACCAGTAGCACAGGATGATTTTTAATTTAAGTGGAGCAGTATAAAAAAATAAAGGAACTACTCAACCCACTGAGGTACTGCCCATGCAGAGTAACAGTTGCCTGTAATGTTTTCTTTAAAGTTGCATCTTTGCAAATGCTTCCAAACATTCAAAATACAACATTTTTTTAATTATTATTTTAATTGCAGTAGGACATGCAGTGCTATGTTTTCTTCCAAAGTCAGAGGAAAGTGTGGTTCTGCCTGTAAGAAATCTAAAAAATTCAACAAGACAAGGTTCTTCTGACACTGAATTACATTGCAGTGGTGTTATTACTACTGTTATTATGAATGACTAAACAGACTCTTTAGTGCATAATGTGATGACTGTTCATGATGCTTATACAGAGGGTGGAGGAAAAATCACAGCCTGTTAGTTGGTGTGCTACTCTCAGAGGTCAGAGGCCAGTATCCAGCTCTGGTCTGCCACAGATTCAGATAAGGCAAATCACTTAATCTCTCTCTCTGTATCTAGTGCTCAGATAAAAAGGTCCAGGCACTGATTCAAACTCTGAGACCAGTGGCTCTAACCAGCTCATGCAAACATTGCTCAGGGCCAGCCTTCTCTATTTGCCTGGGAGCAAAATAGTTGAAATAGTACAAAACTGGGCCATGGAAAGAGCAAACAATTAAGCAGTACAGTTTATCAGGGCCCCAATGCTTCAAATTTTCTGACTTCATAGAATCATAGAATAGTTTGAGTTGGAAAGGACCATGGAGGTCATCTAGTCCAACCCCCCTGCACTAAGCAGGGACATCTTCCACTAGATCAGGTTGCCCAGAGCCCCATCCAACCTGACCTTGAATGTTTCCAGGGACTTACTTATTATTACCAGCACATGCCTCTGTGCTTCACTCCCTGTATGTACAGCAGGTACACATTCCTACAGGGGAATAGTGGCACTAAATATGAGAGGCACAATGAAGCCATCAACTATAATGTTGTATGGGTCCATAGCAATGACTCAGATCAGTAGTCCTTGAGTTACTTTGACCCTGGCGTAACAACACCAGACACACTACCATCATGCTTTGCTCTACCTATCAGCTTCAGCTGTATCCTCCTACAGCTACAGCTACAGCAAAATTGGGGAATCTTACAGGCAGCACATTGGTTACGACCAGGGACTGGAAACTATTGCCTTAGTCAGGAATCATACTTTTTTCAACATGCATGCTGAGAAACACCTGTGGTCTGCAGGTAAAACAGCAAGAGTCGATGTGTGACTAGGTACTATTCCTTAATGCTGGGTTACTAATAAAATTTTTAATTTTATTTTATTTTTTTCCAAACCTCCTTCCAAAGAGTTATGCCTGCCATATTTGCTGGAAAGAAAGACAGCAGGACTACCAGCCTTTGATAACCAAGTGGCCTACCAACAGGGTGGGAAGAAGGGAGAAGAACCTGTTTTCACTTGTTTCATCAATTTACAGGCACTGCTGCAAAATAAAAAGCTGCTCGTTTTCTATATCTGGCATCTCTCACCCATACATTGTTCCAAAACTAAAGTCAGTAAACATAAAATGCAGGAAAATATGCACAGGCAGGATTTCAGACTCCTGAGTTTAATATGGAAAGTTTGAACCCTATTGCATTTATGCCCTGGTTTGGGGGCCCCAAGGTAAAGCTCTGCCAAGGGAAGCTCTGGCTCCCTCGGGAGAGAAGTGTCTCCCTTCACCGAAAGCCCTCACCTCAGCGTTGCTGGAGAAACCCAGCTCCTTCTCGAGATCTGCTGTGTAACACTGAGGTCATCTTATCTCAGCTCTTCATCTAAAATAACACAGCAATAACAGTATGACTGTAACTCAGAAGGGCAGCAGAAAGAACAGGCACTATGAAGCATCCAGATCCCATGTTATCATATATAGAAATGAGGTGAATAGATTTTGCCCTTTGTTGTCAAAAAACTGGAGGGCAACAGAACTGCTTTTTTTTTTTTTTTTTTTTTTTTGTGACAAAGCATTTAGGAAATGTTGTGTCCAAACTATTAAGAAAACAAAGCAAAGGAAAACAAAGACAGTTTCCAATGCCACAGCTAGACTAGCTCAAACTTGGTAAAAAATGTCAACCTGTGTAAAAATCAATTGTGTCTGTTCTCTATTACAATTTCACAGTGAAGCAAATCATGTGAGCAGTGACTTCACTGAAAACCACATTTTTTTGACAGTTGAATATATAGCCATTGAACTTTCAGTTTTAAATAGTTTGTTACTGCTCTGCCATGTTTTTCATCTTTTGGGGGGGAGGGGGCATATGTTTCAAAAAAAAGCATGACTCAAGATGCACTGAGGTACTGGAGGCAAGAGTCAGCTGAGCTCAGCTGAACTTGTGGAGAAACAATTCCCTTGTGGGTGTCACAGCATGACTGAAAAATGCCACCGGTCTTATAGCTCACATATAGCTTCTCAGCATGCCTTTCTGCCCGTGCATACTAACATAGCAGACCCAGATTTTTCATGCCAGAAGCCCATAGTTCACCCAAAAGCTATTTTGAAATTATCTGCATGGGGTGGAGTAGGGACATTGAAGTCACGAGTTAATCACGGGAGGGGGAAAAAAAAAAGTAAGGGAAGTTTTTAATCAGAGAGTTTTAGGCTGAACAATAAATGTTAGAGAGAAAGTATTTCTAAATACTTTACAATTATCATCTTACAGAGTTTTCATTTTATATGCTGTGCCACTATGATCAGATATAACTTCACTGAATTCAAATCAAACCAGAAATTTAGCCTATTGTAGCAGATCTTGTGATTCTCACAGGAACGTATCCAATGTTTTAAGCAGATTTATGTCTGAGTTTATTTTGTCGTTCAGTACAGGATGACTTCAGCTACCAGGTAACAAGTAAGTATAACCTGTATACTTAATAGAGCTGACAAAAGGCACAAAAAGAAATGGGAATATATGTAACACATATTAACTATGACTAAATAAGACATGGCACAACTTTAAGAAAGAACACTTGTGTTCTGTAATCTTTCATTATGACTGAGAGGTTTTATTTCTTCTACAGGGTCAGTAAAACTGGCATACAAAGCTTCTGTCTTTATGAACTGTATAAATCTAAATGAAGTTTCCCTGATGCATTGAGATTACAAGCCAAAATGGAGAAAACAAGCAACTAACATAAAGGAAAAGCAAAATCTAGACCTACAAGGAAAATGGGAGAGTGTAACTCTCTGCAATATTTGAGAGAAGCCACCTAGAAAGATGGTGTAGAACTTGGACTAGCAGAAGACACCTGGCTGCACCACCAAGGCTGGCCCTGCTAATAGGCACAAGAGTACACAACTGGATAGATGTGACCTATACATCTACAAAAAACAATCCATTCTGTGAAGAGAAGGGTTAAGGTATTTATTTTCCCATTACTCTTCTCCACACTATTTGTCCTGTCAGAGTATTACCTGAATAAATGCATTTGAGTATCCTGTGGACTACATTTATGAAGGGAAAATAAGTCTTTCAGAAGTCATCCCAGGTACAGGGGAAAAAGAGTACAGCAGCCAGAATGTGACCTGGTTTCTGAGTGTAGAATGGAGGATATAACTCAGAGGCACCACAGTCTTTACAACCCACATTGTTATAGCTGAAGAAATTATTTCTGATCTTTCAACTTTTGGTAAGGTTTCTCTGAGCCCAGTGAGATCCAAAGGAGTCCCAATATAAGCTTTTAGAATCTGAAAGGCTAAGTACAAGCTCCAGAGGTGCTGATGCTATTATCTGACAGAGCTGCAGAAGCTTGATTTCAGAGATGAGTGCATAATGTAACCAACTGTTTTACTGTGCTCTGTTTTGTAAATCGAAAGATTTTCAAACTTCAGACAAAAAGGGAAGGAAAGTACTTATTGCATCCGAGAGAGAAAATCCCTTTTCTATCAGATGTTCTTTATACTTGTATGTGTGAATTGCCCAAAAATTAAAGTGAAAAAATACAAATTATTTAAGATGCAGTATAACTAATATAGTTTTTTTCCCTTCTTAGGATTTATTGTCAACACTGGGGAATCTTGAAGCAGGTACAAAAAACAAGTTAATTTTAACAATGCTGTATTTAAAGAGAAGCTGCTGTAGCCATCGGTAACATAGCAGCGTATCACCACACACAAGCTGGTTTTAAGGTATATAACTCCTCTAATTCCAGTGACGCCAGTGAATGAGTTGTCACATTCTTGTAAGCCCAAGCACTCCTTTTTGTAAAGAGAGTATTTTCTAAATTCTAGCTCCAATTCCGTGAAGACTGATGCATATATAAGAATTAAATAATTGAACAAGTATTTGCAGGACTAAAGCCTAAGGTTAGCCTACCTGAAGTTTAACATAATGTTGTTATGAGAGCTCTAACTTGCACCCAAAATGACATTGCAATCAGCATCTTTAAAATGCCTGTTTTGAACAGTCTAGACTCTGACAGTGGTTAAGACACTCTTGTACAGTGAAAGGGGACACTTTCCATGGAGAGCAGATGTTTAACAAAAACATTTTTTTTACATTTCATACCTATACAAACCTCACTTTGTAGCACGCTTAGCTATGAACATGCAAACAGGGAGCTTTTTTGTCCAGCTTGCTCTTCAAGAGAGGTATAGTTACAGGTTTAATTTCCACTCTCATACCAACACAAATTGCTGTGTCATTACTATTTTATTTTTACAATCATTCCAACCTAGAATTTGCTCTCAGCAGTGTGGCTTTTTATTAGCCTTTTGAAAACACTGGATCAGAAAATTCAAACTATAAAGCAGCCATTACTTGGTTATTGATGCTAACCCTTTGATAGGTCTGGGGAAGTCAGGTACATTATGTCTGGGCCTTTGAACATTTTTTCCTTTTCATTTCAGCAAGCAATAACATCAGAGACATCAAGCTAATCCTTTCAGTTTCTAATCAGTATTGCGGACACATTTATTTCAGCGACTGAGCCTCTCTGCAGCTATTGAAAATTTCAAGTTGAAACGTTAATGATTATAAAAATGTCACTGAGATGACATAGTGCCCCTTTCTGCTGCCTACAGTTTTGCAGGAAAACAAAGTTACTGGAAGTAGCACTTGTTCATTCAGGTGAAGTGCAACATTACTGCAACCATTTTACATGCATAAATTTATTTTTTTATAAAAGAAATTATCCTAAAGTGCTACTAGTCATAGTCAGCATAGATGTGTGTCTGTTCTGGTCAGTGACCTCTTTCCCCATCCTACTGGAAAATGGGAAATGGCCTTTCTGGTGCTGGAGGATCTCATGTTACTCATTCTTTCCAGGGTGAGCTTTCACGATGCAAGTGAGAATCTCAGACCTCAAGATTAGACTTTTCCTATGGTGTTATTTTTACCCCCTCTAAAAGGCATATTTGATGTCCACCAGACAGATCCCACAGAGAAGGCAGAGAGTGTGGAAAGAACAGCTACTTTCTGACTGAACATGTTGAAAGCCAGCTTTTATTCTTAAACGATCAAGCTTGAGTCTGCTTTCTGTTCCTTCTCTCTTATGATAGAACATCATGAAACAACAGTGAGGAAGCTTCTTTAAATTGCTTTTTGAGCTCCATGGAGCTGTTAGGGATCACATTTTAAACCCTGATCTACCCCTCCTCCACCCCCCCAAAAAAAACCCCAAAAAACCCCAAAAGAACATAAACAAAAAAAACTTCCCTTGGTACAAGCCAGGATTTTTATATATGTCCCTGATTCCCAGACCTCAGACTCCAAAGAGAGTACTAAATGTTGTGATGATTGAAAGAAACCCAATAATATATAAAAATCTTCAGACTTGATAATATAGGAAATTTTAAAGTTGTTGTCCATTACAGGAGCGCACTGCAGAGCTTAAAAGTTCTTCTTTTAGCACAGAATAAAAGCTCTCTCTTCTACCTACAAGACAACCTTGATGCAGAGTGAGGGGAAAGACAGCTACTGATGTTTGAGATATTTAAGTGAGCCAGAGCATTTATTCAATGTACCTTCTCCTAAAGGCACAATCAATACTAGAAAGGAAATCAAAATAATCATTGGCCAAGACTTATAAAAACCTTTAACCAACCGTAATGTGTTACTATATTCAAATATTGGTTAAATCTTTTTGCTTACTAGCTCTTTTCCTGTATTCACTTCAGACTACTTCAGTATCAGTGGAATTTTTGACCAACTTGTCTTAAAGTATAAATCCAAAGGAAATGGTTTTTCAAAGTTAATGTAGAGTTATGGAAATGTAGATCCCCAAAACCATTACAAAATCCAGCTTTTTCATCTGTAATCTGTGCTGCTAAATTTATTTTAAAGTTTTATTAGTCACTTCTGCAGTCAAAATCAGCAGCAAAGCTATTTTTTACAGTTATAATACAAATTAATTGAAGTAATATCTACAAAGATTTGTTGTTAAGGTGATTTATACCCCTCCTGAGCACTGATAAGCAAAATCAATATCTGTCCATCATATTTTTATATTAAAAAAATGTGATACATCAGTACATGGTCTAAAAGAATGTCCAGCAAGTGTTGAAAAAATAGTGAAGGTTATCTGCCGTATCACAGCTCATTTTGATACGCCAAAATTGGTTAAACTCTTAAACTAAACCTCACATTTCAGAGTTTAGAAACTTTTAAAGTTTCTGACAGTTCTAATTTATATACGTCTAAATAATTTGTATCATTCATTTTTGTTATATTTCATGAATAAGTCGGGTTGAAACTCATTATTTCTGGAAGTGCAAGTCAGACACAATTCCATTAAAACCAACGGGCACTGGTGTTTCATTCCCTTACACTCTACAGTATATATATTGCACAGCAGAATCTGTCTTCATTTTGCCTCTTCTCTTTCTAGATGAGTGGTGTGTTTATTTAGTCACCAAATTTGGACTTTCCCATCATTTCTGTAAAAAGACTTCAGACTTCTCAACAAAACACTCATTTTTATTTCCAAGCCTTTCTTGCAGTAATTGCAAAGGAATATGGGTGCACAAATCTGAGAGTCATATTGATTCTGCCTGGTGACATCTGTCATTGGCAAAAGCCTGCTGTGGATCTAATCACAAATTCTGCTCTAAGCAGAGGCAGGGCCGGTTTCCCAAACCTTCTTGGCAAAGCACAAGACACACAGACTGGATCTTTCTGGATTCATGCTTGGATCTGTCACTTTTCCGACTTAAAGACAGACCTTGTATTTTTCCTGAGATGGCTACAGTTGGATAGCTTTTTATGCCATCACCTTTTTCCTTTCTTCCTGAAGCAGTACATTTCAATCAGGTAAATATATGCACATGGTGACCAACTTTGTCTCCAAACCATTTTGAGGATATTATTTACAGACTTTCATTGTTGCAGCTTATGAATTCCAGCCTTTTAAATCATTAGCCTGCTTCTGATGAATATGGAATTTCAATATTAACATTTGGTTTATTCTTTTCTAAACAAGGAAAAACTCCCAACAATCTCTATTGACTAAAGTTTCCAAAATAATGTTTACTTTCTCATCTTTGCAGTGAAATTAAAAGTCAGTACTAACACAAGCGATAGTTTGCCAATAAATGCAAATTGTTTTGGCCTTTCCTGGTCCTTCTAAGACAGCTGACTCGTAGAATAAATGACAGTAGCATTTTCAAAGCATTTTAAAAGCTGCTAAATTATTCTGATCCTACTGAAGCAGATACAGTCTGGCATGAAGGACCCTAGAACTGGTGAATCTGAACAGACAGGAATAACTGAGCAAGCAGAATTCACTGTTAAAACTGTGATAAAGAGCTTAAGATAAAAGGAAAGATTTATATTGAAATAGAAGCTTACAGTAGCAGATCAGTTTAATTTACTCTGCCATGTAATAAGCAAAAAGGCATGTAAAAGGTGGGTAGACAGATTTGACTTGTAGATCAATATTCTGTTGATCTCCAGCCGCAAAACAATTCATCTCTGCAGTGCAGGGCAAAAGTAAAGGGGAATTTAATGTCAAATCAGTTAACTACAATGTGAAATTGAAAAAGCATGCAGTATCGATGATGATGGTTAGCACAAGTTCCTCCTATTAAGTGATATTATCCAGTGTGTTCATTGCAATGTATTAATTACACAGTGTAGTTAGCTTGATCTCAGAGGCTAACACCATAGCATTCAATTGCAGCAGTGTCTCCATCATTCTGTTTAGAACTACATTTTCTTAGCTGAGTCTGAACTTTTTCAAGAAAAAATTAATTTCAGCTATCTACTATAAGTTTTCTTTGTCTACACAACTCACCTTTTGGAGGGAACACAACTGTTTGGGAAATAAATGTAGGCACAATACCATCATTATCCATTTGGAATTTTGTCATGTCTCCAGACAACAATTAGTAGACTTGAAAACACATATGCATTCAGTGTGTTTTTTTAAAAAATAAAAAAACCAAACAAACAAAAAAAGTGTGCAGGGATTGATAGCAAAGGGGAGGACAGTAAAAAGGAGAAAAGAAGAAGAAACAGATAATTAGGCTCTTCCAAGAATAGGGTATTTTTTCAGGAACAGGTACTGACACCAGCATGTGTATTTGATAATGGCAACTACTAAAAAACCACTATGCAATGGTACTAAAACAATAACTGTTTGAAATTACAGGAACATTCCAATCGATTAACATTATCGTTACTTCTGGGTATCCCCTCAAGTATCTGAAAACTGATCCCTCCTTTAACAAAAGTAAGACCTAGCCAGTTCTCTCCTGATCCTTCGTAGTTTTACCAGGAGTTGCTCACATGACTAGTTCAAACATTTTGTATTCCAAATCAGAGCACAAAAACTCGCTACAGCCACATCCATTTGGATGAGTCTGGAACAAAACACCTTCAGTGCATCACAGCCACTGCTCTAACCCTAAGCTGGATACCATCAAGACTCATAGGGGGGCACCTCAGTAAATGCCTACTGTGAAGCTAGTAAACACACAGGAAAGGGCATTTTTTAGGGCGTGGTTAATCAGACCTATTTTAGCTGACTACTTTAGGATGAGACAAGCTAAATCTCAGAAGCTCCTGTTTCTCTCCACTGGCTACAAAAGGAGGTTCAACAACCAACTTCTGTCTAAATAACAGTATAAGAAATATGTATTTGGTCAGATAAATGCACTGCCTCCTACTTTCACTGTCACTTCATGTGTCATCCTGCATCCTACTGCAACTTCTCAAGAAAAGGTTTTCTCTATCATGTCCTCTTCATTTTATAAAAGGACCAGTTATTTAACTGCCCCCTTCTGTCATTACTGATCCTTAACACCTCTTGTAATCAACAGGACAGGAAAAAATATTATTTCAGACTGTCTAGGAATTCAGGAAGATTTTTTGCATCAGTTAAATGTATTTCATGTTTTGAAACTGCTTCAGATACATCAGTTAGATCAGTCTTTAGAAATTAATGAAAAGTTCTTAAACCATCACTAACTTATTGGTTACATCTATAATCCACCTTGAGGAAGAAACGTGAAACAGAGCTACAGATAGGATACTTGAAATTTGCAGTGGAAGACCAGTGGAAAGGCAAAAAGGAAAGCAGACAATATAAGTACACAAAAGGGCAGTACTGTCAAATAGAAATAATTTTTTAATGGACAATTCTTTCAATGTAAGCAAAATAGTCACAAGACAGAGCCATACTGCCTCAGATATTAAAGAGGATATCTAGATACATGTAGCTTCACTGGGAGAGGTAGAGAAAGAGAATTGCTGAGCTTTCACCATGATCTGTCAGTATCGATTGGACATAATTATTTCATTTTAAGATACTTATCAGTTTTGTCAAAACTCTTCCTGACTGAATCACTGCACTAGAAATTAGAGAAGAACTATTTAACCAAGGTCACTGGCTAAACGCAGGTAAAACTCCAAAACAGTAATTTCTAAACTGAAGCATATTAAGTAGCCAAAAATGAAGTTAATTACTCCTGAATGAATTACTTCTGAAATGATATTAATGCTACTGAGTACCTGCAAGACAGGAATATTCTTAAGTATGTTAAAGAACATGAACAGGTTGCCCAGAGAGGCTGTGGATGCCCCATCCCTAGAGGTGTTCAAGGCCAGGCTGGATGAGGCTTTGAGCAACCTGGTCTAGTGGAGAGTGTTCCTGCCCACGGCAGGAGGGTTGGAACTCAACGATCTTGAGGGTCCTTTCCAACGCTAACCATTCTATGATTCTATGATTTTATGAAAGGACGTGTTGAATAGCACCTCCAAAGTGCCAGAGGAAATGTTACCAGGCAGGTTCTGGAGTAATACTGACAGAATTAATGAAAGAGGCAGGAAAACGTATTAGACAAGTAATCAGGTTACTCAGCCAGCTATCAGCAGAGAGCAATGCCAAACAAACTGTTCTAGACCAACTGCTGGTGGATAGTCAGTTGTGATTAGCTCATCAGTGGTTACAGGCAACATAGCCTTCAAAGCAGCTACACCCATACCTCTGCCAAAGGGACTTCTGAGTCAGATATACACGGGGGATGATCTGGTCACAGAAGAAATTGCCAGAGCAAACAGTTGAAATTAAAGCCCATTTCCAACATTTTTAGACTAGATCTCATTGTTTTTATTACTTCCAACTTTTTTCCTTTGGTGTCACAGTGTGAGCTGGAGACATCAGAAAGTGTGGATCATTCAAATCTTCAATCAAACTGAATGATGGACAGTAGATTTCTATTCTCCCAATTGTGTACCAAACTGTTAAAACATTTGGGGTTAGATTCTTGGCTGCTGTAAACCTGAATAACTCTACTTAATCCCATAGAAGTGCATCCACTTACACCTGTAAAACAATCTCACCTCCTTCAGTTATGAAAGTTTGCCTTCATATCATTCAGGTCAGAAGCACTTGTCTCTATTTTCTTGCTTTCTGCCTTTTAATGGCTGCACTTTGCCCTTTTAGCTAGAGGGAGGTAGCAAGTGAACTCAGAGCAGTATATTATTTTTGAATATGAATCATGTTTATGTCCCATCAGTCCAGCAACACTTTCTTTTACACTAATGAGCCATTAAAATCTGTGTTAGAGGATCAGTAATCTTTCAAGAGGTTAACATGTAGCTCATCCATTTCTAACACCTCCACGACAGAAGTGGGAATTTAGGAACAGAGCACATTTTATTAAAAAGAAAAGGAAACACACATGCAAAGAGAAATGCATTGTCAAGACTTGGGAGTGCCTGTGTTGTTATTTCAGATATTTACACTGGAATAAAAGCTTTCACTCTGACCCTGTTCTTTCCACTGTTTTGCCCTGCAATGACATCAGTCTTCTGACATGATTACAGTCTTAAAAACGCGCAGTATCATAAGGTCAAACATGGGGTGGAGAAGCAAATGTTAATAGCAGTGACCCATCATAACAGCACCGTGCAAGAGGCACCTGCGGTGAATCCGCCAGGCAATGGACATGGACAGAGGGAGGCCCACTTTGGCAGAATCAGAAAAGCCCAGTCATCAAGTGACGCCTGCTAGACTTTGGTGGTGAAGACAGTGCTCAGATTCTCTAGCTGAGTCTTAGCCACCAGGGAGAAAAATCTCTGTAGTGCAAACATGAAGCTTGCAGAGGTTACACTATCCAAGAGTGCAGCAAGGGGAATGCATGCACCCTCAGCAGTTACAGCAGTGTCCAGTGATAAAATCGAATCCTCTGCAGAGATAAAGGTGGAATGTGTCCTTGCTTGCAGCAGAGGAAAGGGAATTTTGATCTCCTGCCCTCTCTTTGTGTTAATACCTGCTTGTGCCCTTGGTGATCTCAGCAGAGGAACATTTATCAACAGCCAGTGAAAAAAACAGCCTTGAGGTCACAGCATCCCACATCAAGTCACCTGCAATGAAACCTCATTTCCAACTGAAATCATGGCTGCTTCAGCTACATCTCATCCTTTGAGATGGACCTTTACATTTTAGTCCATCTGTGAGACTGACTGGAATTATTCACAATATACAAAAAGGTTCAGGATACCCAGCCATGCAGCATGTAATATAAGAAACAGCCTTGAGGTCACAGCATCCCACATCAAGTCACCTGCAATGAAACCTCATTTCCAACTGAAATCATGGCTGCTTCAGCTACATCTCATCCTTTGAGATGGACCTTTACATTTTAGTCCATCTGTGAGACTGACTGGAATTATTCACAATATACAAAAAGGTTCAGGATACCCAGCCATGCAGCATGTAATATAAGAAAACTGAAAAACAAATAGGCTGACCACCAACTCTCTGCTCTCTACAGTACCCTGTCAGCACTGCTACTCTGCAGCAAGTGACAGCAACAGGAAATAATGTGGTGCTGTCTGCTCTGTGCACTGCTGGCAACCAATAAAATAGTACATCCTTTGTGGTACCAGAGAAGCTACCTCGACCACAGAGGTGAATTCTCTAAAGGGCCTGAAAAACATTAGCAGCCTCCGAGACATTTGGAAAACCATTGAAAAATAATTTAGTGATCTCCTGCTACCTGTAGCTGACATACAGTTTGGTGAGCTCTGCAGACCTAGGCAGAATAGAAGCATCTGTATGTTTCCTGCTACTGCTATTCTATCTTGGCTGTATCACTGTAGCAAAGTAACAAAACGTACACTGAATAGGAAAATTGACTGTGGCTGTTGCAGAGATTACTTTAATATATCATACACAGTATTCTCCCATAAACCTTCAGCTCATGAATTATCCCTTAGCAGATCATGGGTTTTGCAGTGGTCCAGTCATTACTGACTGTCTTTGCACAATCATATCCAGTAAACTACTCTGAACAGCAAGGTAAGAGTGTTCAAAGTAGGAATGGTTTAGACTGGATGGTGAGCAAACCTTCTCAGTTCCCAAACTACAAGTGCAACTCATTGCAGGCGCTCATCAGAAGTAACCAGATGTTTAACTTCTCAAAACTCTCTGTGATTTTATGGCATGGCCTGATTTAAACAAAATAAACCTCTTTATGTTATAGAATAGAGACAAAAAAGCATTACTTCAAAAGCCGCTGCACAGACTTTCTGTATGCACACGGCAGTCAACAGTGAGGTAAAAAGAAGCATCTGTCCTGCTGCCATCTCCCAGTTTCCATGAGTAAGGAAAGGCAAAATACAAGAAAAGTAAACAGATCAAAATTCCCAGAAACTCATGAAGAAGAAAGGATTAGCAGATTTATCTCAGAGAGAGAAACAAGATAGGGTTATAATTAAGCCTATAACATCAAAGTGGGATAAAAGAGGGTGGATTATGCTTTCTGGTTCAGAGAACAGTGTCGTCGTATCTGTGGAGAGCACATCTTTCCTTACCGTGCAGCCAGGACACCTGAGAGAAGAGACCAGGGCTTCAGAGGCCCCTTTTTGTCCATGTGCAGGACGTGGCAACAGCCCACTGCTCTTTACCTCCACCTCCAAGTAAAACCAAAAGTCATGGTTTCTGCAAATGCCCTAACAAAGGGACATTAAATGAATACACATGTATTTTGGGAATCAGTCTTTTGCAGCAGTTGCCCTGTTGCTGTGGCTACATTATATTGCTGCTAAACGGCTTTAGTGAATCTCTGCCAGGTGCCCAAAACAATGAAAAAAAATTTGAAAAAAGCAACAACAAAAGAAAATAAACTCTCAACACTGAGGAGGTGCTAAAGCTTTATTTTTTTCTTTTATAAGAGACGCAGAAGACTACAAGCAGAAACAGTTTCTGTTTCTTGGTTTCTGCAGAAATATTTTCCACAAAGCAAGCAGGAATTTCAGCCATTTCTTATCAGTAACTGGAGCTGTCTGAATCATTTAAATAACATCTGTTTTAAGAGCATCCTACATCATACTGTAGATTTCAGTGAAAAAAAAGTATTAAAAAAGTTCAGTTACAGCTGAATATCTAAGACATTATAAAGCTAAGGAGAAATATATCAGTGGAAACAACTGTCTGTGGTTTAATACTGTAGCTGATTTTGTCAAACCAAATGGCCACTTTGTTTGACACACACTCTACCAGATATTGAGGTACAGCGTTCCCAGTATTTAGAAGATTAATATAGTTCTGATAAGTATGAAAGGATTATATAAGTGTATTTCACTCTATCTGGCATTACTCTTGGAAGACTTAACCTTCAGTGCATCCATGTGACTGCAACAATGACAAATCATTTGACTATCTGCTCTTCATTAAGCTATGGTTCAAATGCTATTCTTGCTCCTAGACTTCACACCCACCAAAAGTTTTAGAAAAAAGAATGACAAAAAAACCTTGAAAAATGGGATATAGAGGGGAAGAAAAAAAAAAAAAAAAAAAGGCAGCTCCATAAACAGATGGAATAAAGCAGAAGAGTATCAATTGTTTGTCAAGTGTAAATCCATATGCACTATGTTCAGACTGCAGTTAAGGAAATTTAAGATTAAATACTAAGAATACACTCATAACTGCAAGAGCTTTTACTGAAATATAGGCATCAAGAGACCCTCTTTTTCCCGCCACAAAGAAAGAAATTCTGACCCTTATTTTACATTTGAGATGTTTTAGAATGCCTAAAGCAGTTTTTCGGTGATTCCAGCAAATGGACTAAAGGAGACATACTGCTGCTTCAAGCCCAGACACCTCCATTTACTCACCCACCTCACTTACTGGGACTGTTGCAGGAGAGAGACACCTCCATTTACTCACCCACCTCACTTATTGGGACTGTTGCAGGAGAGGCTGGATCTATACTTGATCTTCTGGCACAATACAGAAAATACTCCAATTTACAAAAAGTCATTAGATGTTTATCAGAAGCTTGTGACAAGCAGACTTGAGAGACATGCAATAAATGAGCAGTCATTACATGTGAATGGAGGTAAAGACAGAACAAACTATATGATCACCTAATCCAGCCTCCCAGATAATGCTTCCTATAATTCTTCCTCCAATTAATTACCTGAAAGAAACACATCCACCAAGAAAGCATCTAGACTCCTAACATTTAAAAAGATGACAAACCCACCACTTCTCACGGCAGTTTGTCTCAGCCACTCACCGCTTTTGCAGTCAGAAAAACAAACTTTTAAACAAAGCTGGCTTCTGGCTTTTACTCGCAGCCTCTGGTTCTTGCCTCTTCCCTGATCACCGATACTGATCCTCCTCTGAAGATGTCTCTCTGTTTTTAAACCAGGAGTAACATGCTGTCATCACCTGCTTAACTCCTGCAGCATGTCTGAAATTGGAATTTAACAGCGAGCACAGTTGTTCAGTTTTACTCAGGAGCGAGCCACAGAGAGACAGACATTCCGAGCTCTGGCCACGCACACTGTCAGGGCTCCCTGAAGGAGGGAGCTCTGAAGCCCTCAAGCTGTGACCACCAGCAGTCAGGGTGGTGCCCTCAGCAGCCAACAGGCAAGCTTTCACCCTGAGGTTTCCCTCTTGCAGACACTCCTGGATTTTCCTAAAGAACAGCTAGCCAAGTTTCAAAGCACCATCACTCACCCACTCACTATCAGAGCCAGGACATACGAGACAAATGTGGCTTTGGGCAACAATGCTAACTGTAATTTTGTCAAATTTTCCTGCTTTTCATGGAAAATATACCAAGGAAGAACCTAAAGAGATAACAGCAACTGTACTAAACTGCAGAGGAGCATTAAAGAGTCTGAAACCATCTACCTTCAAATTAATGATGTTTATTCCTTCTTCAATTATAATTATTTGCATAGTCCTCCAATACTCCTGCCAAAGCATCGTTGGGTTACACTGGTGTTATGTCTGGAAACTCGTATTCCTTCCTACTGTAATTCTTACTTCATATGCTTTTTTCTAATAATGCCTATAGAGTAGGTGGTCCTAGTTTAAAAAATTCAGCAAATAACTACATTGGGGGGAGGTGGGGGAGAGAGGGAATGGTGGGGGAAGGGAGAAAGGGAACAAACCACATCACCGGGAGGAAGAATGGGTAGGGAGAAGGGGGAGGGGGGAAAGAGAGAGAATGAATGCTAATTTGTGTAGCAACCTTAACAAATAAAACAAGGTTTTAAAAAAACCATTTACATGTTTGCAAACTTCTAATCTTGAGATCTTAGGGTCTCAATATAACAAATGTTAATAGGTTCAATTGCAGTTAAGTTTCTGAAATCCTTTTAACCCTTCTTAACAGACTTGTCTATGTCAGGCAAAGGCAGGTGTAATCTAAAATATGTCTGGGTAAAAACAGCATGATTAAATTCAGACCACGGTGCTTTTAAACAAATGAGATAAGCATTTTCATTGCTTTTCTGTGTGGTTAACAGTATTTTGATAACACAGCTTTTCTCTTCATAAGATGCACCATCATCTCTTAACAGACATAAATAGTCAAAATCTCTTGCAGTTACCAAGGCAGACAGATCTGACTCAACAGAAACATAACAGCTTTTCTAAAACAACCTCAAAACATGTTGTTGGGCACATGCAGCTGCTTGTAGAATAAGAAGAAACTTCCTTTGACCAGGTAAATGCAATATTTGTCATGCATGTTATTCCTAGTAAGAAAATAGGACTCGCTATAATAATACCACACAAAAAGTCTGATGCGAAGCCTACTAAGAAGTAATAGAAAAATTTCTACCATGATCAACAAACTTCAGATCACACCTAAAGCGCTTTTGAAGTACTTGATGAGCTTCATCACTGAAATTCTTATAGAACGAGAGAGAATGAGTACAGCTTTTATAAACATATAAAAAAGAGCATAAGCTCTTCAAACACTTTGGCCAAAATGTTTTAATTAGTCTCTTGTGCAAATTGCAGTGCTCTCTTCCCAGTGATTATAAAATATCAGAAATTCTGTTAGTCAGAGACTTTTGTAGACATCTTCCAAAGTAAAGGCAACATTAACACAAACTACAACTATACTGATAAGACTATCCCTAGGAACAATCGTTCTCCATACTCATGTGATTCCTGGACTTCTCCAAGGCCCTCAATAAAGAGACATACAATGACCTAACTCCCAAAGGGAAATGGTACAGCATATCCTCCTGTCCCTGGGCATGATCACGTCTGCCTAAATCATTCCTGATCAATGTTTTTCCACCCTGTTCTTAAAAACCTCAGTGATGGAGATTTCACAGCTTCCCCAAGCAATCTATTTCAGTGCTCAGCTTCCCTCACCATCAAAAACATTTTCTGTTTCCTGAATTAGATCTCTCTCTCTCTGTTTCTGCCAATACATTTTCTTCTGCCCGAGTCCACTGTGAACCATTTATTTCCAACCTCTATGCTGCAATATTTTCCATATTTCAGAGTATCACATCTCCCCTCTGTTTTAACTTCTCTGCACTAAAAGAAAACAACTGATGGCTGTTTCTTGGGATTTTCTTTTAATGTCCGTATCTAGATCGTATACTACTTCTAGCTGCTGGACAGTAATACTTGTTTGTATTGTATTGACTAGTATGATATTCATACCATGTGTGTCTTGTGTCTTAGCAATAACTTTTATAGACATCCAGCATCCAAAAATATTTGAAGACATTAATTTGTATTTTTTAATTACAATTATTTATCAGTTTAAAAAAACGCTGCCCTCAACAAAGAAATGAAAACATAGTTTATTGACATAAATGGGATCAAACACCCATTTTTAAACTCTTTACAAGCTTTCTTCTGATGAAGAATTATTAGTCATTGTTTTAGAGCAGGAGACAGACAAGGATGAGTTATCACCAAAGCCATATAATGGTGGTTGGACAGCTTGAACTTGATTTTCCACAGCCTTTAAAAAAGTGGATTCAGATTACCATACTGTAAACATATCTGAATACCTCATACTTCAGTTTGTTTCCAGTTTCATTACAAAAATTTTCCAGGTATAACTGCTATGTATTTTATTTATTAAAAATGTGCCTTCCTCTCATGTTGCATCTTTGCAAGTTTACTAGACATGCCCTAATCCATCTGAAATAAAATAATTGGTAAGTAAATCTAGTTTGATTATGTATGAATGTGATACACGTGTGTATATGCGACATGCTTGTGTATGGGATGTGTTAACTGCTTCAGTAAGAACAGATTAGCTACAAGTGAAATAAAGTAGACACGAACTCTGAGGCTTACTCCCAGCCTCAGTGAAGGTTGCCTTGCACACCTACATCACACCAAAGCAGAAATTATGCTCTCTCATTACAGGAACATATTTGGAGAAAGGAGAATGGTGCTGCCCTACATCTTGAAAGCCTGGAGGTTGGTTTGTGTGGCCCTCTGAGACTCAGAGACTGCTGCACTACCAGTCAGTTGCCTTAATCAGGGCTGTTCGGTTGAACTTGTCACTTGACAAATACTTGAGATTAAGTGTTTCTACTGAAATACAGGCACGTGCCACATTGGACAAATTGAAGCTTTTCTTCTTTGCCAGCACTGGCTCAAAGCTTCTTGGCAGCAACTAAATTCATTTTGGCATTTTCCCTGAAGACAAAAGATCGGAGCCAAGCAAGGGTCAGAGTAGTGAGGGAAGTAGAATGATAGAGAAGGGACAAAGCTGAGACAGAGCAAGGACAGAAACCTGGAGAGCCAGAATCACTGCTTTGGATGTGGAGCAGCAGATGGCTACTGTGATTCCAGAAACTTCTTTCAGGAAGCATTACAACTCCAAGGTCTTTCCAACAGTGGGAAAAGGAATGTAGTTAACCTGATTTGCATATCTCTAGCACAAGTAAACAGTTGTGCCATGGCTGTTATCCCATCCATGACTGGCAAATGCTGTATCTACTACCTACTGTGACTGCATTCAGAGCTACTCCTGTTAACTGAAATGCATATGGAGTTGATGTTCACTCCAACGAAGAACAGATACAGAGCTCTGAGCAGTGTCCCACATGAATATAAAGACAGGCCCTTGCCCTAGGAAAGTTTCAAAGTCTAAAGACAAAAACAGATTAGCTACTTCTCAGGTCTTCCCAAGGTCATCCCCTGGCACACTTTCAGACACCAAGCCTGAAAAGAAACTCTGAGGTCATCAGATGTAACCCCTCCTGTCACAAACATCAGAAAACTTTTTTCGTATTTAAGGACCATCTTTGGACGTAAAACAGTTTGTTTCTTTCTCCTCCTTTTCAGTATATTTATATGCAGCACTCCCAGATCCTCTAAGCTTTTGTTTTACTGAGTTAAAAGATATGCTGGTTTGGTAACTTAAAAATTTTGCTGTCTCTGCTCAAGTGCTTCCCTCAATGAGTCCCAACATCATTTCTGTCATATTCACAGCTTATTCTGTGATCCATTTACGTATGCTAGTCAACCTCCTTCTCAGTTGCTTGAACCTGTGCTTCACTTTTGTAAATAATATACCACCAGTATACGATACTCTACAACTAAAAAAAAAAAAAAAAAAAGACACTCTGTCCTTGAGCACCATGCAACATCATTCAGAGAGATATTTTTTTTTAAAAAGGGGGAAACTTACTTTCTCCACAAAATAAGAGTCTCATTTTAAAATTAACCTGTGATAAATTTTCAGTCATGTCAACTCAAGCACACTCACACTTTCCAATTTTGACTTTGCCAGATAACTTTCCTAGTGACTCTTTACATCCTGGGTCACTGCTAAGTCTAAAGTAATCTTGACTTAGCAGGTGTGAACACAGATGAAGCACACAGGGGCACATTGACCATTGGGAGGGATGTTAATAATAATTTGAATTCATAACAAGAACACAAAGAATTGTGGCTCTAACCAAAATACCACCTAATGGCAAAAACATCCAGAGCAGAAAATCTTCCTGTAGATCTCCCAAGAACTGATATCTCTCTCTTTCCTCTTTCTTGAATAACAGGAATAAAATGATCCTATGACAGTAAAAGTTTTGAAAAAGCAAAAGGCTGCATAAGTGAATTTTCCAAAAGAAACTAAGATGCCTAAATTTCACATAATTTCAATTGAAACTATCTTCCTATTATATTTTGAAAAAATCTTACCCATTATCAGCCTACCCAAAGCTGTACAGCAAGGAAATATCTGAAGTGTTCCTTAACTTATGTCTCAAATATAAACTATTTTTAACACAGTGAGTGAAGAGCGATACTGCTCTTAAGTCATCCACTATCTTTCCCATTAATTCTCTCACTTTTATAAGGGAGCCCAACTGACACAGTAAGTATGTTCCTGTTGAACATGTCCCATAAGCCACATCTTCACTGCTGTCTCTAGTTGACGTTACCTCAGGTGTTACAAGGTCTATACACAATCTCAGTAATCTCTGTGTGTAGGTATACAGAACTTTTTTAATACTATGCCAGACAGGTGACTACCAAAAAAAATGAGGAAAATCACTGATTTTCTATTTTTATAACTTGTGGTTCTGTCTCACCTACCCCCAAAAGCAAAGGCCCTTATACTAAAGCCCAAGGGACTTCTTATAAGGTGCTGCCAGTCTATACCAACTGCAGATTGGACATGTGCCTTGGACACCCTTTGTCTTGAACAGGTTCTTCAAGTTCAGGAGACACAGGACAGGGTTTCCTGGAAACTACACACATCTCTGTGCTCCTCAAACTCCTTTTTCTGGCTAGGAATAAACAAAAAGGCTTGCTAAAGAGCAGTAGCATGATGTGACTAAGGAAAACTTGCTTGCTTCAAATGGAAAAATTATTTCCTGTGGCAGACACCAGATGCTCTTATTTATGCTATGTTCCAGACCAAAACATTGACTGTGCCTAGACTTGAACATTATTATGGGAAGAACTCTGACTTTCAGAATAACTCCTTTATTAAGGCTGATTAAATCCTGAGAAGCTATTTTAAATGCTTTGGTCAGAGGCAAAACTATTTGAGACTAGGTCATGTTTTTGAGAAGCAGATGCCTGCTGGAGCTGACTAAACCTCATTCATTTCTTCAGCAACAGCTAATGCAGGCAACACCTTCACGCCACAGGTGTAGGAGAGGAAGGAAAACACAGGCTCATCCTTGGCTGGAGCCATTCTGCTTCCTCAGCCTGGGAGAAACCCCATGGGGAAGTCAGGTCTTGCCTGGCTGTGCATCACTTGCTAAATGCCCAACATAACATAAAATATATCCTCCTGAGTGCAGGGACTTCAGCTGTGTCACATTAAGCTATGGGACATTTGACGAGACTTGTCTAGCACAGCAGATCCTAAAATCAATCGTGCTTCCAGGCACACAAAGTGACTGGTATTTAATTTCCACTGAGGTGCCACAGTCCTGAATCTTTGACTTCTCTTCAAAAGCTAAATTCATTCAGGAGTGAGACTTAAAACATACCAAGGAAGTTCCCTACTTTTAGTCAGTAACTTTCAAAGTTACCACAGGCACGTTACACATCTCTGAAGACCAGAAAGCAAAGGGTTTCCTCCACCCTGACCTGATGTCCCTGAATTGCTCTCTATTGGAGTGCCTCCTGCTCTGGGTAAAACCCCTGCAAAGATCCCTATTACCTTGTGCCTGTGTACCAAGAAATATTACAAAGGGGAACTAAATCATCATCATCACCAAAGCTTCAAGATAGAGCAGTCCCTCACCTTTCTCTAAACACAAAGTCTCTAAAGGGCTTCAGGCCTTCAAAGACTGGTCTTACTACAATGTATTTTTTACAATAGCAGAGCTCAGTGACTAGATAAAACAGTACAAGAAGAGAGGGGATATAAACAACCCTTACCTTTCCCTGATAACATCCTTTCCTCCAAGCTTCTCTCAGCCCAGCAGCTTCCTCACTTGCAACAACTAACACAATCAGTCATCTTCCAGATGCACAAAGAATACGTTTTTCCTTCCAACATGTCAGAGGTCAAGCTCCATGCTTAATGCTTATCCACTCTGCAAGCTCTCCATCACCACTATATTGCCTGAGGAGGGAAAACACCTTCCCAGGACTCCCTCGGCTTATGCTAATTGCGTATGACACCCTGGCCATGCTCAGTTGCCCTCAGGGAAAAACCTCTGCCAACTGAGACTTTATCTGGTTCAGAGAGCAGCAGCCAGGAACAGGTAAATAAGTAGATTTCCCCTAACTACATCCTAGGAAAAAAAAAAGAAAATGAGACTGGCGGTAATGTATTGGGCTTACATGACAAGGTGTGGGCTGCAGGGGAGCTGCAGGAGCCTCAGTGAGGAGGGGTTGGGGCTGCCTGAGGACACAAAGAGATCGTTCCAGCCAGCTCCAACAGACCCTCTGCAGGGCACAGCTGAGCCCCTCAGCTGAGATGGTGGCATCTCTGGGAAAATGTGTTTAATCTGCATGGTGGTGTGAGGAGAAAAAGTGCGAGAAATAACTGTATGAAGAGCAGGGTCAGAGAAGGGGGTGGAGAAGGTGCTCCAGGTGCTGGAGTGGAGATTCCCCTCCAGCCTAGGGAGAGACCACGCTGGAGCTGATATCCACCCTGCAGCCCAGGGAGAGACCACTCTGGAGCAGGTATTCTGCACCACTTTTTGAAGGTTGCATATGCAGGGTGATGATACCAAATTCTGAGCAGCAACATCTTTTAACAGAGTTAAGTGTTTTGCATTGGTCAATGGCTTTCATCAAGATCAGTTCTAGTTCAACATAAAACAGGCAAAGTGTTAGCCTGAACTATAACAGAAACACAGATAGAATAACTAAAGATGGTGTAAGCATGTGTGACATAGGGTCCCTTGCATCAGTCACAGTCTGCTAGGTTGGGATTAATTTCACTGAACTTCACCGTTCCATGCTTATAGATGAGTTATGCCCACGACTCACTTCATAGTCAGTAGAGGAAAGGAAAAACCCTTCTAAGATATGTTTCATTTCATCCTAAATCAATGTCCGAAGCAGGTCAAGTGAATCATTCCTAAAAGCACCTGCTTCTCTCCACTGGCTAAAAAGAAAGCTTACTTCAGAAAGTAAGAAATTTGCATCATATGTACCAAGAAGAGATGAGGTGAGTCTCACTGCTAATGACTACTTGGTCCATTCTGTGCTAGTTTACCAATACGTCAGACAGATGTATAGCACAATACTTTCAGGCTCTCTAGCACAATCCACAAAAATGAGCATTTGTACTATGCTAGGTCATAAAAGATTTGGTCACTGAAACGTTTTGCAAAAAAACCCCAGATTTCAGAGCTTATCATTCGACTCACAAACACTCAGTGGCCTGTGAAGAAGACCTGTACATGTATTGAGGCATTTAGCACAAGTAGGACAGTGAAATATGAAAATATTGATCACCAGTAAGGGGAAATATATTCAGAAGTCACACAAGGGCTGAGAAACCCCAGGCTGATACCACAGAAATACAAGGCATCAGCTTTGCAGACCACACCAGAATTGAAACTGAGTGATCAGGCATTCCTAATGTGATTAAGGGACCTGATTTCATGGTTTGTAAGAAGTAATTGAGTTGAGTCAAAATATGATTTGAGTGGTTTTGGTACCTTATGCATCACAGGTCAGTAAATCATCATTCATGAGACGTACCTTGAACTGTATGGGTTTTGAATCAGGTTTCAGCTCTGAGGAAGAACTTTGTTTCAAAGTGAGTTCCAAACTCTCTTCTTCACCCTCTTTTTGTCCTTGGGTGACAGACTGGGGCAAGTCAGACTTCCATTTAGCGTAGTCCAGTCTAATCCACTGAGCCCTACACTGCACCTGCCCTTGCTTTAACACCTCCAAGTGATAATGTGTTGCAACATGACTAATATTTATCATGACAGATCTTTTTATAATACCCTTCCTATGTTAAAACCCTATCTTTTCTCAATACTTTCTGAGTAACATGAGGATGTCACAGTCGGCTTTGCAAAACATGGCTTTTATGCACTTCCTTTATACGCATTGACATTTCTGGGACAGGTCTGGCTCAAAAACTCAGAGCAGAGGGAGAGGAAACAATACCATAGATGTTAAATTGTCAAAGAGTGTAGGGCTCTGAGTCTCATATAGGCAATATTCTAATTCTGTGCCTTATCTGTCGCATTATCCGACTAGCAATCTCATTGATTCAAATAATAAAAAGAATCGTAAAAGACATGAAATGAGATTCCACTACACAGAAACTAAAGAGTACTGTGCCAGCTCTCCTGACATAGTTTACACAGGAGATATCTGAGTCATAAAAAAAGTCTTATATACTTCGGTAAAACTTGGATTCTGCCATGACTCACAGAAGTTACCAAGATATTAAGATACCAGTATTGTCTTATTGTCATTGAATTAGATGTTTGAATTTCTGAGAATCTGAGGGTTTTTCAAAAAAATCTTTACAATTAATTATTGCAAAAAATCTTTAGTAAAGCCTGACCTGGATTTGATATGTTAATATTTCAGTCAATAAGTTCAGAAGAGCAGAAATATGCATCTTTATGTGACTATAGGGAATTGCATGGACAATGGACGTTTTCTATGAGAAAACAGGTCAGACAGTGAAATGTTTTCCTTTGATGGCTTCAGGTGAAAATTTCCAGAGACACAGTGCAGAACATCCCAGCTGTGCACTTGACAAAAAATGACCTCATGGTGAGGTCTGTGTGGAGCCCCTGTACCACAGGCTCATCCCAGTGACCCAAGGACATGGCTCTTGGCTCACAGTCCACGTGTTTTCATACTGCTCTGTGACTGGCTGGTTTCTGTGTTTTGAAGCATCAAACACACATGATCTCAGACCAGGCTCTGATTGGCTCTGCACTTCCTTCACATAAGGGAGATACAAATAAGCTTTACAGGTGCATAAAGCTATCTGTAGACATATACAAAGATCTAGAAATTTGATGTACAATAAGGAAAAATTGAGGGATGAGGAGAAATTTGAGGGACAATAAAGGCCCAGGAGGTTTCCCCCAAAAGACCACACAAACCAGAAGAACCAGCCAATGGTTCATGACAGAAAACTTTATTTCAAGGTCAGTTCCAGACAGAGAGGGCGAGTGGCGTGGAGCTCCCCTTGTCCACGGCTGTGGGGAGCCTCCAGCTGCCTGTGGGACCCTGGCACGGTGCAGACTGGGGCTGGCTGTGCTTCCCTGTCCTTTGGGCCATGG
>NW_010146236.1:67186-67471 GCF_000699245.1 Pterocles gutturalis
GACCGGAGCGGGCCATCGTCTGCTCCTGTTCCTGTCTCACCTCGCGGCTGCAAAAGGCAGGATAACCAGCAAAGGGAGCAGACACCCCTGCTCACCATGGGCAATCCCTGCCCCAGGCTCTGCCACACTCTTAATGACTTAACTTTTTGTCAGTGTCCCTGCAGAAGGTTGGAAACCTTTCTGGCTGTGTGGCTGAGGACGGGAGCGTGCCGTCATCTGCTCCTGTCCCTGTCTGGACCTGCGGCTGCAAAAGGTGGGATAACCACCAAAGGGATCAGCCACCCT
>NW_010146237.1:0-313 GCF_000699245.1 Pterocles gutturalis
CTCCGGGGGTGGCACAGGCGGAGGTGGGGGTGGTGGAAAGTCACCCCACTCTGGTTGCAGAAGCCAGGTTTGTGGGATGGGTCCAATCCTGCTCCTTCCCACCCCAGGGCCGGGTCTTGCTGGATTTTTGGGGCAGTTTTTGCTTTGTCCCTGTGGCCAGGACCCCCCCTCCCCATCCCTCCCCCAGCAAGGCTGAGGAAGAGGAAGGAAGCAGCATCTTCGCTCCAAAACACCTCGTTCTGCTCTCGCCTCTGCAGGTCCCCACGGATGGAGGAAGCCGCTTGCTGCCACCGCAGCCGTCCCCGTCCCCTCC
>NW_010146237.1:381-1446 GCF_000699245.1 Pterocles gutturalis
TGCTGGGAAGGGCACCAATCCCGGTGACACCATCCCCCAACACACCCCCGGCTGGGACACCTCGTGCCAAGGTCTGGTTTGGGATGGGTTTGAGGATGGGGGGGTCCAGGGGGGTCCCCTCCCCACTTATCTCTGCTGTCCCTCCCCAGGGTGAGGCGGGAGGAGTGGGCCGGCCGAGGAGCCGGGTAACCCAGCCCATGGCATCTTCGAGCGGTTCCTGCGTGCCGGGGAGTGCCGGGAGGTGCTGGGCAGCTTTGGGGAGCTGTGCCAGCGGCTGGGGCTCCACGGCCACGGGCTGCAGCTCTACCACGGCCTCAAGGCTGCCCTCAACTACTGGAGCGCCAAGGCTCTCTGGAGCAAGCTGGATAAGAAAGCTGGGCACAAGGACTACGACCAGGGGACAGCCTGTGCTGGCACCAAGGTACCAGGGATGTGGGATGTGGGGTTTGGGTCCTTGCTTGCCCTGTGTCCTCGTCCCCGGGGTGAGAGCATCCCTCGGGGCATGCTGGTACCCATCCAGGAGGATGCGGGATGCGCTGGGTGGGAGGTTGATGGGGTTTAATGGGTGTTAATTAGCGCCGCTGCCCTCCCCATGGCATGATGCCACCTCAGTGCCACCCAGCCAGCGGCGTCCTTCTTCCTCCTCCCTCCTTCTCCTCCCAGCTGGGGACATCCCATGGGGGGCTCCAATGGGGCAGGGGGACCTCCCAAGCCTGTTCTGGGGGTCAGGACCACGCTGGGGTAGGATGTCCCCTTGGGGCTGGGGAAACCCTATTTCTGTCTTCTTGTCCCAAAGCTTTTGTCCCCACTGCTGGTGTCCCCCCAGGAGATCAGCCCCCAGCCCCGGTTCTGAGCCCCATTGCTGGTGAAATCTCCCTGTTCCCACGTGCACCCACGTGCACGCCTTATCTCGCTGAGCCCTTTAATTGCTGCCATTGCCCAAGGCAAGGTTCAGGCAGCCGGGGAGGCGGGGGGGCACCCCACAGGGCCCCCCACTTTGCAGGGAGAAGCAATGCTGCAGCCTGGGGAGAAAGGAGAAGAGCAGGGAGGGGGCCAGATCCTGAC
>NW_010146238.1:0-379 GCF_000699245.1 Pterocles gutturalis
GACCCTGAGGCACTGCGGCGGGGATCGCCTTGGCTTTGGCAGAGCAAACAGCGAAGGAACAGCCGGGAGATGCTGTGTGGTGTGTTGGATCCGCACCGGCAGCAGCGGGAGGGCTGTGGGCCCAGGCAGAGCAGCATCTCTCTCCTCACAGGGCGCGCACATTTGCAGCCTTTGAGGAGCAGCTCCCTTGGGAAAGATCTCAGAGACTAAAATCTCTTAGTCGTCAAAATTCATGTCATCAGCTAGTGTTTGTACCCTTACAGCTGCACATGGAGATGAGCAGAGCTGGGAAGAGTCACAGCAGCTGCCTGACCCTGAGCAAACAGGCGCCTGTGGGCCATCCCTGCGGCAGGTACAGTCCATCAGCCGCCCCGCGATG
>NW_010146238.1:410-44653 GCF_000699245.1 Pterocles gutturalis
GCTGTTAGCCAAGGATACAGCTGTTTGAGAACTTGGCTGGTGTACTGTCCCTCGTAGGAGGAGGGGAGTATGGTAAGCTGGCCTGGTGTAAAGTATTTTTTTGGGTTGGTTTAGTTATGTCCACATTATAACGAGGAGAAAGCCCTAAACCAGTACAAAAATAAAGCCTAGGTTACATTTGATTATTCTTTGTAATAGTGTTTATTGTGTGTATGTGTATGCATGTATATAATAATGTAAACAACACAGCTCTATGTGCACACGGCCTTATTGCAGTAGGTTCAGCACAATCATAGAAGATGTTTCTAGACCAAAAAGCACATCTGTCCAGTTATAGAGCAAGTGAAAATCACCACATGCAAGTGGTAGAGGGGGCAAAAAGAGAAGACTTTAGTCACTGCAATAGAGAACAGCCTCCTGTGTTATCAGCTTAGCTACTTATAGGCGTCAGGGTAAAAACATAGAGCAATGAAGAATTTACAGGAATCAGAACATGATGAAAGGAGAAGATACTGAACTGCAAAATCGATACGCTCGGTTCCGCTGGTGAATCAGGAGCCTCGTGACACTGGTTCATACAAAATGCCAGATATAACATTTCAGCCTTTCATGAAGACAGTGTAAGTTGAAATAAGAGAGGCTGCAATCAAATACAAGGAAAACTGTTTTCTTGTAAGGGTAATCAAACACTGGAAGTTCTTTGAGCAGGAGTTTGTGTTAGAGACCTCCTGAGGTCCCTCCCAACGTGAATTATCCTATGATTCAATTCAGCTCTTTCAAGATACAAAGCTGTTATGTTGTCACCCTAACTATGCTAGAAAGGATTATCCAAAAGATTAGGGGTTATACATTCAAATTGATCCATTAGCTTAGCTATTTCTAAAATTATAACTGAATGTTATGTGCATAGAGGATCCTGTGTGACAGAAAAGAGTAAAACACCTAAGGTACAGGTCTATGGTGTATTTGCTATTTTGTCTTATAAATAATATAAATACCTCATGATAAAGTGAAAAATCTGTGTAGAAGTTGAGGGAATTCCATTTTTGGCTTTATACTCTTACAGTGTTATATCTCACAACCTTAAGACACTGCTTTTGCTGTGAAGGAGGTGAAGTCCCTGCTTTAAAATAGCCCCGCTTTGTAGTTTTCATATACATTAGTAGTAAAAGTTTAAAAACTATATAGTTTTTTATTTTCAGCATCATTGTGCTACGGTCAGATCTAAGTAAAAATCTTGGAGCGTGATTGCTTTAGCTGACTGTCAAAATATTTTGTAGAAATATATGATGAAGCCCTAGTAACAGAGAAATCTGTTTGGTTTCCTGCCAGTCCTTCCAGCAAACTGCAAGGAAACTCAGAAATCCTGTGTCTGCAAATGGGGCAGTGATGTCCTTAGACCAAACATCAGGGAATTTAGTTAGCTGTCAAACAGAATACTGTATAATACAGTTATATTTGTAGTATTGTGTCAGTATATTAAAATCAAGCATTGCGTCTGATTACTGAAAGTTTGTTATTAATACTGCTTTGGATAAAGCCAACACTCCCCCGAGGAAAACACCACTGACTTAAGGGAAATTTGACCTGCGTAAGTCTTGAGTAAGAAATTGATCCCATATGTTCTTGGGAATGCCCTTAGATGACTGTTTCCTTTTGGCAATTCTGAAATACAGAGGAATTCCTGGGAATTCAGTAAGAGAAGCTGGTGCCAAAGAATGAGTCACGTCCTAAAATGTGTTTCTTACTGTACCTCACTTTTCGTGGCTTGGCTCTGGTGTGCTGTTCATCAGATTTGCTGATAAAGCAGCTGGTCAGTGGAATGGCGTGTTTGTCCTTTTTAAGTTTTAGACAATTGAATTAAGGCTGATTAAGTACAGTAATTCTGGTCAGCAAATAATCGCATGAACAACAGGTATGCTCTGTGCTACTTTATATAAGGAAAAAACTTTATTTTCCATACCTTAATGGTCTCAACTTGAAATAGAAGGTGAGGTTCACTTTAACACTTTCTCAGTATAGGATGTAAGAGGATATTAAAGCCACATGTTAAAGAGATCTTAACAAAGTTATTTTGAATAAGTAATTCTATGCACATCACAATCAGCTCTTATAGTACGTGAGAAGTGTTACACAGTGTATGAACAAAAGTGATTAGATATTCCTTAGAAACAAAAAGGAGATGAAGCAGATCTTAGGAAACCAGGAAGAAGGAAAGGTGAACAGTACAGTTAGATTAGATTAAGTATGCATGGACACAGATATATTTAAAAATTCATTTTAAAACATGAGTTATTTATAAAGTTGGTAAGGATGATTCCTCTGGATGTAGACCTTACATCTCTGTAACATCAGTGCACATAATGAGTCTCTATAAATAAGAGTGTAATTCTTTGTGGACAAGACTATAAAATGTATGGGGGGGGAGGTTCTTTTTCCAAATAGTGACATATGCTCAATTTGCAAGAAACTGTATTTTTTACTTGTGAAGTCCAGATGTTATTCAGACAATCAAGCTGTGGTTTTCCCCGCTGTCTTAAGTCACCACTAATTGTCCTGGAGAGTAAGTCATGACCTAATGACGGTTATGAAATGTTTGTTGCCTTCAGCTGGTTTACCTAAGCAGAACTGATTATTAATTAGTAAATGATCGTCGTGCTGCTGTAGGCTGAAAAAATCAATAGCAGTTCACATTTCCTTTGCTGTTGATTGTGTAGTGCAAAAGGGAATATAAACCTGTAACGGTTTATTTTCCCCAGTGAAATAATCTGATATACTCACTGCTACAAAAGGTGCCCGCTTTAGAGCTCTATGTGTGTTCGAGAGTCTGATTTCCATGCTGAGCGAATAGAATGTTTATTCTTCTGTGACTCATAGATTAACAATAATTATAAGCTGCAGCCATGTTTACACTTCTTACATGGGAAGGGGTAAACATCTTTTATATACGTGACTGTATTGCATGTTCTGATAGTTCCATGTTCTGCCTATTTTACAGTTGGAATGGCAAACTCCTTGCAACATCAGCTCAAGGGCATTCAGGATTCCCAAAACTGGGTGAACTCATTGCTACGACATACATATGTAACCATCTCTCGGTGCTGAGGCTCTGTTTTGGATCGCAACATTCCTCTTTCAGTCTTGTTTTCTATTTACACACATAAAAATATTTAGTGTAGTTAGGAGGAACAGAATGGTTTTTATTTATTTCTAATGTAAGTTTTCCCCACATGTTTTTTTGCACAGTTTGAACTTTGGGGGATGTCAAAACCAAAAGTGTTTGATGCTTAGGGCAGGGTCCCAGGACCTGTGTTCTTAATCAGAGTAAGGCTGAAATAACCAGAATGAAGCGCCCTGACATTGGTCAGATCCAAAGCAGTCCTTTCCCTAAGAAGTGTTTCTTTCATGTTTATTTGGACTAAGATGGTTCACTCTCATCTCTATAGGTGCCAGGAATTCAGCTGCAAGACTGGAAACAAAGAGTTGCAGGTGAAAACCTAATTTTTTGTGGATTTGTTTTATACACTAATATTGTGTAATGAAGCTTCCTAATGCAGGCTCTGTGGTGCCTCTGATCCAGACCACTCATTCTAACTAGAAAAAAATCAGTTTACAGATTTCTGATCTTTAGCTTTTCTGACCTTGAGAGCAAACAGACCTCTAGAGTCTGATTAGGGAGATGTTTGATTTAAATGTTTTATGTTAAATATTTGTTTTAAAAGAAAGATTGGGAAACTTAATTCCCCAAGACTATTGGGAACCTCAAAAGAAGTTATAGCTGAGTAGAAATTCTATACATAAACCAGGAAGAAAGAAATATTGGAAGCTTCTTAGCACGGCGTTGGTACTAGCTAGTGAAATAGTTTTCAGAACTAGAATATTGAAGAAGGATTGGGAGGAATTGAGTAAATAGAACAAGAAAGTGGAAGTGTCCTTGCCACACCATTCAACTCCCCACTACACACCATGCCATTTCCACATAAATAACGACATTTACCAAAATTCTGATTAGTGTCTGGTTGAGAGTCAAGAAATGGCACGGTAGTGTTCCTCTGGAGCTCCATCTATAAAGCAAAAAATCCATCCTGTCAGGACAAGGAAAAGCAGTTTTCAGCAGAGTTTTAAATTCAAGTCATTAATGTAGTCTTCCGTAGGCTGAAGTGAAGAAATAATGCCATATGGATACCAGCTGCTGAAAACTTCAGCCCTTGTTTGAATATAGTTTTCTTATAAGCAAGAATAAGCATATTCTTAATTGTAGAAGAGTTGTCCATCACACTTGAAGTAGACAAGCTTTTTGATATTTTCTGCTCTCAAGCAGAATTAATGGAGCATGAAAAAATAGTATTTCCAAGGAGTCTACATACCAGTATCCGTTCAGCCTTAGCATAATAATGAGTCTAATGTGGACATGCAGGTGTGTGTGGATTATAGAAGCTTAAATCGGGAAACCATAAGAGAAAATAACATTTCTTAGTAATAACTCCTGAAAAAAGCCACTGCAGCTATTTTTCATGGCTAAATTTGTAGGATATCACCAAGTGTCACAGGAACTTACACTTGTGGTACAGTGAAATATGCCTGTTTCAACAGGAGTAAATCTTTTTTGGCTCTAAATGAAATGCTTTCTCCATTTAATTATATTTATGCAATATGTTATGCTTTTTGCTGGGTCAATGTACATTTTACAGCAGATGGCTGTTTGTTTGGCAAAATCATTATACTATTTTTTTGCCCTAATCTGTAGAGGACAGACCACATGGAATCCTGGATGTGTGGTTTTCATTAAAGTTTCCTATGAGAGCTACTAATATATTTAACTGAACAAATAGAGAGGCCACTATCTAATGGAGTGAGTTTGAGAATACATTTGAGACTCGATTGACAGTGATTTCTAGTGTCTGTTTCCTTGGGTTTACTGCTTGACTTTGAGTAAGTCTTGTAACATCTTAGTTTGCTTTGCCATTTGAACCTTGCACTAGTGATCATCGTGACTTATTGTTGTGGGTCGTGTAAAGGCAAAAAGGCTGCAGAATATTAAGTATTTGGTCCATGGAATTAAGATCTTACTCAGCTTTCACTTATCCTTACTTAATTTTTAGACGAAATCTCAAAAGTTTTGACTTAAAACTGGTTAACAGAATGACATCAGTATCTGACCCATTGTTGATACACTTCTCTGCTTATGTCTGAAATGCTTAGAAGTCAGCTGTGAGAAAGTTAATTGTGTTAAGCCTTGAATAAACAAAATAATAAATGATCTCTACACTGTAATACTCTATATGTTGGCTTCCTTGGGAGCTAATCTTAAGTAAGTCATATTTAGTATAATTGTGACATTTCCAGTTCAAGTGTGTGCAGGCACATAGACACCTTTAAAAGAACTAGTTCCAGAAACACTGGTTTTGAACTTTAAGGATTTCCACCAAAGTCATGGTTTCATGTGACCGACTTAGGAAATATTGTTTCTCTGAGGGCTGGTTGAAATATTGTCGTAACTTATATTTTCTGAAATTATAGCTTTTTAACAAATTTAAAGATGTTGTTACAAGAGAGGTGTGGCTTGGAGGGAGAGAGAATGTTTTTGTTATATCCTCTGGTATAGCTGGAAAAAACAAAGACCTGTTGAGACCATCTCTGCTTCCTCAGATTAGTTGGTCTGTCTCTCCTTACAAACTTTGCTTCTCCTGTATCTCTAGACCATCATGTTTACACCATCACTACTGTGATTTACAGATAAAACAACTTGTTGTAGTAGTATTTTAAATCTGATTTCAGAAACAGGGGTGATGGCCATTAGCTGACCCCACAGATATAAAAAATTAAACATGATCATCTCCGTTTCTTATTTCGTGTGAGCTGTCCAGGAAGTGTCTCAGAATGAAAGAAAAGCTATGAATTTGCCAGATAATGAGTCCAACCCTTGGTTCATGGTTCTTTCCTGTAGGCCAAATTATATGTTTCTTGTAAACTTAAAGGAAGTGGAGTGAAGGAGTTCACTTGCGTGATAATGAGAGTAGCCAAATGATTGATTAGCAGTTGAGGAGAAAACTGTGCTTTGGGCATTATTGATTTTCAGAGGTATGATAGGAGTGTGGGTGGGTTGACCCCAGCTGGCAGGTAAGCCCCTGCCTGGTCACTCACTCGCTCCAGCCCTGGCACAACGAGGGAAGAGAATTCAGAGGGGCAGCTGCGAGAAAAACTTGTGGATTGAGATAAGGACAGTTTAATAAGGGAAGAGGATAAAAAGAGGAAAAAAAGCCAAACAAGTGATGCGAAGGCGGTCACTCACCACCGCCCATGAGCAGATTGATGGCCAGCCAGCCTCTGAGCAATGGATACTTTTGGAACACCACCCACCCCCAGTTTTATTGCTGAGCATGGTGTTAGGTGGCATGGAATAGCTCTTTGGTCAGTGTGGATCAGTTGTCCCAGCTGTGTCCCCTCCCAGCCCCCTGCCCACCCCCAGCCAAATCCTTGGGGGTGCAGGGTGAGAAGCAGAGGGCCCTGACGCTGTGCAAGCACTGTTCAGCAATAGCTAAAACACTGGTCTGTTATCAGCACTGTTTTGGTCACAGATCTAAAACACAGCATCCCATGGGCTGCTGTGAAGAAAATTAGCCCCATCCCAACAGAACCCACGACAAGGAGTAAGTGGCAAAGAGTGTTACTCCAAAAGAGAGGTATTTTGTATTTTCGATATTTTGTAGCATTTACATGGCTCTTCCAATTTTCATTTAATAGAAGCAGGCAAGGATTTTTTTTCACTGGTTTGGAATGAGGAAACCTGAAGTGGTGAGATATCAAGAGATTTGTTTAAGGTTGCATCTAGCATCAAAAGACAACGAGCTGAAGAAGCATAAAGTGCTTGAGCTACAGAACACTGAAAACACTTCAGAAAAGAGTACAAATATATAGGCAATTTTATAAATGTAATGTCTGATAATAATAGGATCAGAATTAGTTCATGACTACTGCTAGTAGAAAAAATTATGTCTAGAATAGTCAGAAGACAATATGTGTTTCTTTCCCAGGTTCACTCATGGATTACTGTCAATCTATACTAGAAGATTATACTTGAAAGACATTTTCCAGCCTCTCCTTTTCCCAACTTCATAATGACAACTCCAACCCCAGCAAAATTCTTGGAAGTACATTTTCTGCAGAGCAATATAAGCCAAATGGAACCAGTCTCTGCCAGAGCAGCACCTTCAAAATTTACCAGCATATCTCCATAACAACCACAGGATGTTTTTGCCACAAGGGAACCATGATACCTGTGTGTCAATGGCATTTCTGTCGCTCTTCTGACAGACCACATGACATTCGAAGTGCTGTTATTCCTGGGGTGATCCCTGTGTATTATTCCTGCAGCAGCCTATGATGGCATTGCAGAAGAGGGATCTAATAAGCTTGGGCAGAGGTGAATGGAAGTGAGAAACTTCATGTGTCTTGTATGAGGACAACTGTGAGAAAAGGACTTTCCTGGCCATTTTGTGTGGGGAGTGGTCTGAGAGTCTTGTGCTCCTTCAGATGCCCCGTTGGAAAGCAGAGATGCTTTTGCGTGGAGCAGTGCTGTGCTGTCCCTGCTTGTTGTGCAGCTTGTGAACCCCATGCTGCTGTTTTGGCATGCAGCTGGTCTGTCCAGGGTGCTGTGGGGACTGCCTGGAATTTCATGGGCTGTTCCTCATTAGTGCACAAATGCTGTGACACTTGCCAGAGGAGTCAGCCTGAGGATGATTTGGTCCATATCTTGCTATGGCCTTAGTCTTATAAAGAAACCTGGAGTCTTCAGGATCCATGAGGGCAGAGAGTGGAAAAGGGCTGTGCCAGCCTCTGAGAAACACTCTGCTCCTATCCTTGTGTTCCTTGTGTTCCACATGTGTGGAAATGGATAATGTCCACAGTTCTCCCCAGCCCTCTGGCAGCCTTGTAGTGACTGCACCCCTTTTGGCTTGTCCACACGCTGGATAGGTTTAGCTAAATGCATCATGAGATGTGGTGGAGCAAAGTGGTAGAATAGGGAAGTGATACCTTTCTCAGAGGGTAGCATGCTCAATATGATGGGGAATGGCAAAAGTGTATTATTACTGTTACTTCAGAAGGGAGATGCTGAGTAATTTGAATACATTTCTTCCATTTATGGTTTTTGATTTCAAATCAGTGAGAGCTGTACTTCATTTTCCCGGCATGGGCATCACTGTTTTGAAAGTAATACAATGTTATTTGATTCTTGTAGAAGATTAGATGGGAAGATGTGTGCATGTAACAACTGGTATGGAAGCAAACTGGGAAATACCTGCACCGCTTGTGTTTGATGCAAATATGTACTCTTGGCAGGTGGTGATGTTCTTGGTTAATAGGCAGAAGCTGTGTTGCCACTGATATGGGGCATGCCATTGAAAAAGGCTGGTTTTCCATATTTTCCTGCCTTCACTGAGGAAGAGAAAACCACCCAGCAACACTGTGGAGGCTTGTAGTGATGGGGATTGTAACAAAAGGGGTTGAGAATAGGCCACCCTCATGCATCTTGCGTCTGTGAAATCAGGCTGGCAGCTTGCCCTGCTTCCCAGGCCACCAGGTGCAGCATCCAGGCGTTGGATAGATCATACAAATCTGACATAACTTAAAAACTGTATGTGTACACAGCCAATCTTTGTTTCACATCCCTAGTTTTTAGGCATGGACCTTTTAACTTTTTCTATTTCAATCCGTATTGTGTACATAACCTGCTGTTGGAGCCATGGGTGCACCAACAGCTCTGCAGCAGGAGCTGCCTTTAAGCTCAGGCAAACAGCCCTGGTCACTGCCTGAGCAGCACTGCAGGGGTGCCTGGTCCACCAGCTGTGGACCTCACTGGTCGCATCCCTGCCTCACTGACCCCAGCTTGCCTCGCTAGGTACTTGTCTGGCAAACACCTGAGCGTTGGCTGACCTTGGTTCCTGCCGGGGACCTGCTTGGCCTGGGTTCTGCAGGACCGTGGCTTTCACGGGTAAGGATGCTGCCCCTGCCCACCCTGCTGGTTCCCAGGTCATCCTCCCTTGCACAGCAGCCTGCTCTTGCTGGTTAGCTGGTCACCTCTTGTTAGTGGACTGGGATGAACGAGCCAGAGACCTGTACAGCTCCCTGATGTTGGAAAGTCCCCACACGTATTATGAACAGGACCGTATTAAGACTCTGGATTCAGAGCTTGTCCTACAGCCCTGAGGTATTGAGGGCGCGGTATTGTTTTGTTAAGGTATCCAAAATAATTAAAGTACTGCTTTGTATCCTCCAGATTTCTGTGTTTATAGCCTGAGGCACTTAGCACATGCCCTGGCACATGGTTTTGGGCATGTAACTCCTCCTTTCAGCACACTCCTCCTTCATAGGAGGCTGCTAGCGAGGCTACTGGAAGAGGAAGAACATTAGCAGAGTCGTGCATAGTCTGACCACTGAGCAAATAATCCCCTGAACTGTGCACTTAAAGATGTAGTAATTTTATCCCCAAAAGACACCCAGGGGCATGCTAACACAGCAGCAGACTGGATAACTGGGAGATCAGGGTGCAGGAGCAAACTAACTAGTAATGGAATAAATCCACTGCTCTTTGTAAGGAGCTTGCTTATCATATATCTGAGCTGCTGCTAATAGCACAGAGTAACAGAAATTACCTTCTAGCATTTGCTCTATTTTATTTTCCTCAAGAAAAACTTGGATTATTTTACTTGCCATGTGTCTGCTGTTGCTTTTTGTTTAAAATCTCTGTGTTGCACTGTATTTGAGAGAAGTGGAAGTTGAAAATTTGCCATATGGTTGAAAACTATTAGCCTGTATATACTGAGAGGATCAGGAACATTTATCACTGTCGCTCTTCTAGTGTTTCCATTTAAAATTCTAAAAGCTGATGTCAGACATCAATAAGTTTACGTCGGGAGGTCACGATAAATGCAGTGACATTCTGCCATGTGCATATCCTTCCATAAATGATGCCAGACTCCCTTAGCACATCTCTGTAAAGAACAGCTCTGCTTGGATGTGCTTAACTTTCATATTAATCTGTGCGTCACGTTAATGTTGAGTATCTCTTCTTATATCATGCTGATTTATATACAACAGTCAGGCAGACTGTTGTTAAATAGACATTTAATGTCTATTTAATGAACCAGATACCTCGCTTCCTAGACACGTACTGGAAAAATGAGGTACAATACAGTGGTAGGACATGGTGTTTGTTTTTTTTTCAGTTTGCGTTGGTTTTGAGCTTTGTTTTTAGTTGTATTTGTGTAACAAAGCACAGTGAGTGTTTATGTGCCAATCAAGAAAAAGCAGAAGTTGTAACACAGCAGTTTGAGCTATCAGGGTTCAGTGCTCAAGACTGTCACGTTTCTCGTTCTGGAGGTCCCCAGTTCGGTCCTTGATGTGTCAGCCAGGCAAGTGGCTGTCACAGCTGTACTCGTGACTTTGTGAAATTTTCTCACCACTGAAAGAAATCAGACTGAGCCTGGACTTAATCATGTTAGTGCAACTATAGGAAAACTTCTGAGAAAAAATTGGTATGGGTAAAGACAGAGTCTGAAACTGAGACTTAGTCATAGACTCTTGAAAATTGATGGGATACTGTTTATATGCCTTTCCCGTTTGTATGGTGCTGCGAACCAAGAAAAGGGATTCCCTGAGCTGTGCATGACTCTGCAGTTACGCGATCTCTTTACTGTACGAGGTGGCTCGTGATGTAAAAATAGCTCTGCTTACTCAGATGCAGCTGATGACTGCAGAAAAATACCGCCTGGTGGTAAAGCTGGAACACCTAGTGCTTCTTTCCCATAACCAATAGCAAACAGAAAGCCAAATAAAAAACCCTGGAGAGATCACTTACAGTTAATTTTCAGCATTTTGGGTTTTTTTAATTCCTTTTTGTGGGATCAGTTATTTGTTAGGTCATGGAGGTCCAGCCATTTCTTATTCCTGTGCCGTTTGCCAGGGTAATGCCAGTCCTGTGTTTCCATAACTGAGGATCTTTGTGAGAACAAGTTAATAGTTTGTCTTTCCTTTGATCTGCCCATCTCAGGTGGCTTTCATAGGCACTAACGTGCGCACCGGGGTCATTCAACCTACGGAAGATCCCATTGCTTCAGTGTGTCATTTCCATGTAAATACAGATTTTCCCTGAAAGTTAATTACAGGACTTTTAAAAGAAAAAAAACCTTTTCATATAAACATTCCAGAGTAAAAACTTTGTTTACATGGAATTCTAAGCTATTGTATAGAAATAGAAATTATATTACAGCCATGGGAGCTGGTTATATGTAGTTGGTTCACACTTGTGTGCACGTGTAGACACACACACACAGAGTGTGTGCTGTACAGTCTTTGCAAATATAGTACAAAACATACTGGAGAAATCTAGATTATAAAGTTCATCAATCTATACATTCAGTTGAGTACACATTCTGTTTAGAGTCCTAATTAATGTTTTTAGTTATTCTGGAGCCACACACAGTTATTGAGCTTGAACTGTCAGGTTTATTTCACAGCTCAACCTAAAGCAATGTGTTTCAAGCTGGCAGTAACTCTCTAGTCTTGTTTGAAACAGTTTTCATACCAAAAGATTATGGATTGCACCCATTTACTTCAGAAATCTGAGTCACTGCAGTGAAGAGAAACTGAAACTGAAATTGCTCCCCTATCAATTTTTACTCTGGTAGTACCCAGATAGTTCAATAGCAGGTCAGCGCTCCAGAGGCTCTTTACATGTTACCCAGGCACCATAGATCAGGGTTCTAACTCCACACAAGCAGGAGGCAAGATAAAAAGATTGTGTTATGATCAGTTCCAAGATCCCTTTCTGGTTATGTTTCTCCATTTTAAAATTAACAACAAAACAAAGAAACAAAGCAAAACCCACCCAAAAAAACCAAACCAAGAAGGACAGGAAGATTACTGTGTGGGTTAGCAGGAAAATGATCAGTGAAAAATCTTCAATGTAGATTAGTCACAAGAAAGCAAGTCTGTGGGGTTTATTTACTTTCAGTCAACAGGATTTTATTATTTACAGGAGCGTTTCCGTAGTGGTTCTTAGTGGAGAAAAGTTCTCAGTGGGCTTCAAGAAATGAAACCAGCAAATTCTGGTAATAAGATACATTTTTATTGAACTGACATCCTTCTCAAAATGTGAGTTATCTCTGTCTTTATTACATCTTAATACAGCTGTATGAATGCTGTAATACAAAGAGGGCCAAATCATATTTTACAGTAAGATTTGTAAACATTTCCCCATTACCAATTGTTCGTTTTCTCTGTCTCACTTTTGTACTTTTTGCGATCTAAATAGGGGACTGTGTCATATTTGATTTTCAGTAAAGTAAAAGGAAGTGCACATAGTGAGTTTACCAACTCTGTCATCCAAGGCTAAGAAGTTGATTTGCCTCATCTTTGTAGAAGCCACACTCTCCCAAGGATTTTCTAATTCAATATAAAAAGGAAGAAAAGTCCCTGTAGCCTAATTAATAAGTGTGTTCAGTAGAGCCCTTTATAAAACATTGAATAAAGCAAAACATCCATCATAACTGGTCCAGTTACCAGGAAATTGCTGCAGATTTCATTTAACATTTCTTAAACATTAACATTTGCTCAAATTATTGATTTACATCTGCTAAAAAATATGGAATATTTGTCTGGCTCAGTAGAAATACACTGCAATTGCTGTTCCTGAGCAGTAATAATGTTACCTAGCACTCTTCATCTGCATTTCAAACAGTTTACAAAGGTAAGTATTCCTATTCCCCTTTTAGTGATACGAGGCCTTGGATTAAGAGGATTAAGGGACAATTAAAAAATATAAGCTGAGAAAAACAGGTGTATTAAAATATAAAGGAGCCCAAATAGATACATTTAATCTAGATATAAAAGGGGGGCTGGGGTGGGGTAAGAAAGAACATGATGAGACAAAATAAAACCTGTTCTAATGCCTAGTGATTGCAAAGACATGCAGTTCTCTTTAAGCACGTTCTGACAGCATGACTGATTTTTCCATATTATTTCCGCATATTTTTCTCTAGAAAGAAGATGAAGGTGAATCAAAAACGCAAAGCCAATACACGCTTTCACATCAATAGGAGAATGTGCTCTTTCACAAGTTTCGTCTGTGTCATCATTTTCCCATAATGTATGTTTCATTTTGCACGCTGCCTCTCAGTTTCCTTCTTTACTACCCGTAAAAGCTGCTGTGCTTTTAGTAATGCTATTTACTGTAGCCAATATAGGAAAAAACTCCAACTTTTGTTCTAGAGAAGGAGGCAAATTCTATACCAGAGATTCAGTTCTTCCTCTCTCACACAGATTTCGTCTCATGTAATTTCAAATAAGCCTAACCTCTGCTTCAGAACCAGTTAACTTAAATTTGCCATGGGAAAGCCATTGAAACTAAATTTATCATTCATTTGAGCTTTTACTCGCAGCCTGAATCTGATGTCCTTTCCCACAATTGCTCAGGTTTCTGTTTCTGTCCTGAGCTCTTTCATTTTTAGCTCTCAGCCACTTCCCTTCTATTATTATTATAGTACCGAACCTGTTGATGTATATCCTGATTTAATATTGATTTATTTTAGAAAGAATGAAAAAAATCTCCATCTGACTGCTGAGAAGTCAAACAGATTATGGAAGAAGCTGAGAAGTGATGCTGTTAAAAAAAAAAAAATCTCAGCTGCTCTTCATCAGTTTCAGTAAAACACTGAGCATGGTTCAGAGGAGTGGTACATGAGCATTGCCAGCTCATGGCCATCTTCCTTTGTATCTGTGAGATTTTTCATAAAATGTCCTTTACAGTAACAGGTTGACATTGAAGACGTAAATGAGATCTTTTCCATATTTTTATCAGTTTTCTTGCTTTCCTTGTTTGGTGTCTTGGAAATGGATGGTAGCAGAGGGAAAGAAAATGGAAATTTTTACTCTTCTACTCTCTTTTCAGAGCATTTTTCTGTTCTTCCATGTTAGAAACCCAGATAAATTGTATCACACATTTCTTTCCTGATCTGTAGAGACGTTCTGGTCTGTGTCCAGGTTGTCAGACACCCGGATTCAGTAGGCTTTAGTTTTCTGGCTCCTGCTTTTAGTGAGAACAGCATCCCCAGCCAGAACACAGCTATTCTGTATCTGCTGCTCGTCACCTTTACATACTCAGTGGTTACTGTATGGTTCAAAGTGATTCTGTGCAATATCCTCATATACAGATACCGCCTCGTTAATGTAACTCAGTAAATGAAAGGCAGCTATTTCTTTAAAAATAAACTGATAAAATGTCAAGTGGAGAGCAAAAGCATAAAATACTGAGCAGATCAATCCTCCTTTTGCCCATTAGTTGCTGATCGCTGTGCTTAGGCCGGTTAGGCTTTGCTTGCATTAAACTCTCACAATTTAATCCTACCAGGAGAATCACATCACCTAGCCAACACCCTCTTTCACACTGGGGTTGGTGATCCAGCAATCATAGAGCTGAGAGCTATAAAGTGCTGCGCTGAGCCCCCATGGGACACCCAGGACAGCCTGCTAGGCTACGCCCCTATCACAAACGGGGGTTCCTACGTATATCCCAGGTGGTGACACAGCTAACCGTGATCATTAGCTCATAACTGCGTAGCAAGCACGTGTGTCTGGGCGTGCATGTTTCTGTGCACTGTGGATTTTGCTTTATTTGCTTTTCCCACACATTCATCAGATGTAAAGACATTATCATTTTTCCTGGCTTACAGAGCTCTCATTATCGTCATCGTCCACATTGTGCGTGTAATGCAGTGTGGTTTTCTGGGGGCTGCCTTTGACACTCAACATAGAGCATCAGTCCTCAGAAGATAAGAATCCCTACCCAGTTAGTGGAGTCACTTGGCTGGAGTGCCCACGCTCTGAAGTTTTCATTTGATTCAAATGCACATTTTTTTGGTCTGAATCTACCTTGGTGTCCAAGGTTCCTCTTCATTAAACCAAAGCTGTGATGACATGCTCATTAAAGTTAATAACTTTGCCTGACTATAGAAGGCAGTGGTGGATTCAGACAGGCTTAAATTTGGATTTAGTAATTGTTAGAATATTGAGTTTATTAATCATTAGAATATTTTGCGAGGCCCAGCTCTGTGCTGTGACTTCTTGTTGTCTCTCTGTCATTTTCCCCCAGCAGGTGAGTGCTTTCCCTTATGCTGGGTGGTCCTGGACTTGTGAAGTGCATGGGAAGTTTCAGGTACTGTGTTATGTAAATGTAGTGTAATGTGCGCTGTGTGTCTGTATGTCACAGCAGTCACCAGTGTAATTCCTAGCTGTGACTGCACTGACTTGAAACTGCTTGTAAAAGTAACACATGACTGGGGTGGATGTGTGTGCTGTCACTATCAGTACAATTTTCTCTGGTGTCATTAGCTGTGAGCTTCTAGTTCATATAATCACTCTGTGCCTATTTCCTCAAGAGCTCTGCAGTTGGCAAGTCTCGTTTGATTGTCAGAAGATTAGCTAGCTGGAGTGCAAGGATCTTGCTTTAACTTTATCTTTTAATTGATCTGGAGGGAGGGAGGAAAGAAGGAAGGGAGGAAAGAAGGAAGAGCAGAAGGGAGGAAAAGAGGGAGGCAGGAAGGAAGGAAGAAAACCCTTGGAGGTCTCTCCACAGCACAGCATGGCAGGGTAGAAGGAGGGGAAGGAAGAGGAGCACCTGCAGCCTTGTGCTTCATGTGCGGTGTGCTGAGACACTGCACTGGGCTCCACCTGAGGCGCGTGCAGCTGCCAGAGTGTTTTGATTCAGAATGCAACCCCGTCACACCATTTACCTAGATGTGACAAGCACAGCCATTCCTTCCCGGCTGTGCATCACATCGAAGCAGGGAAGGCCTTTACCAGTGGGATATCACTTGCCTCTTCCTTTCCAACAAAATGTAGCCGTGTCCCAACCAGCATATTCACATTGCTTGGCATAAGCATTGCAAGAGATGCTGCGAAGGGCTAGGGATATACATCTGAGGGCTAAAAGCTGAACTGAACAGGGTTTGGTTGTTTTGTGTGTGCAAAGAGCGTGGCTAGAGCTGGAGGGGATAGCTGTGCTCCCTCAGCTTCCTGCTGCAGAAGTGACACTTCCCTGGAGTGTCTCATTCAGCTCATGTCACAGTGTGAGGATTTAAAGGTGATACCTGTATTTGTCTAACTGGTCTGGCTGACTTGTACTAAATTAGAAAAAAAGGAGTTACCAGGCAGCTGAGCTTTGCAGTGGCCCCCTGCCTCAGTGCCTGAAGCCCCCCATTGCCCTCTAGGGACATGGCAGGGGCGGGTAGGGAGAGCGGGGCTCTGCACCCCTCTTCTGGGAGGGGAATAAGACATATAAAAGTAAAAATCATTACACATGTACCACTCACTCTCTGTGCTTCTTTAGTGGTTATCCCCAATAATCTTTTGTAATAAGCTTTTTCACTAGTGTCATTGGATTACTAGCTGTTTAGGAGGGAATCTCTTTTTTGCTTGGATCATAGCCTGCACTTTAATGTCTAAATATTCACAATATTCTTGCTGAAATAATAGCTAATGAAACATTAATGGCTTCAATGTTAAGAATGGGTTCCTTTGTGGTGGCTAATACAAGGGAGATATCTGAGATCAGCTGTGTTTGAAATCCCCGTTGTCCTCTTGCCTCCATTAGGAATGCTTTGCAAATACAGCTTTGCAAGCACACTGGTAACAGTGCAGGTGGAAGCAATTGAGAGTCGTAAAAGGAGCAAAAATGCTTTTGCTGATACAATGTTATTTGAATTTCTGAAATAAATTTTAGCACCTTTACTGCTGGTTTAGGTAGTACTTTTATGCCACTAATACCTACGCCAGCTCTGGGGCTGATTTCTGTGTCACAGGCCCTAATTTAGGCAACCTTTAAATTGTCGCTCTGTTTGGACTGCACTAACTGCCACAAAGGAGTTTATATCAGCACACCACCTTCTGTTCTGAGAATGCAACTTCACAGTGTGGCTATACATGCATGCAGTCGCTCAGGATGGACATCTCAGCTCTAACCACAGCTTATGTGCAGCGACTGCCTGTACTTTAGCCTGGTTTGTACCAGGAATGTGGGATGCGAGCGCTCTCCAGCCACAGCGTATCCCAATCTGCAGCTGATTTCAGCTTCTTTGCAGTGAGATTATTGTAGCCCTTATATTTTTTTATTGCTTATTTTGCAGGTTTTATTTTGTATGATAAAGGAATAGTCTCATTTTCACTGGATTTTCCTGTAGCATCCCTAGCTTCTGACTTTAAGTCACATGTAACCATGGACAATCACGCTCCCCAGGTAGGTGGCTGCTGTTCTGTCTGAGAGAGCAGCTCAGTCCCTGCTCCTGCACGGACAGAGATCATGCTTCTCAGCAGTGGAACCCTCAGGATAAGATCCTCAATTACTCATAACTCTGTATTGTTGCTGCTGAGGAATGACCTGCTGTAATACTATACTGAGTGATGCTGATGACCTGCTAAATGAGGAAGAGCTGAATTTTTGGCAACAGTAGGGCATGCAGCACCAGGAGTTTCTGTCTCACCAATACATGTGCCACCCAAAAGCTGCTAATTTCTTTTGTCCTTGAACAAGGGGAAATGTAAATGCATTTAGAGGCCCTTTTGATAGGAAATCTCCACCTGCCCAGAGGTATTGGAATACCCTTGGCTCTTACATTTTCATTGCAGATTACCTATAGGGCAGAAAACCCAGCAAAAAGATGTTTCATGTTTTATTCTGCTAAGAAGAATTCCTTGTCTGGCAGAGCTTTGAACTCCTCCTTGAGATGCTGATCACAGTCAAAGACTCTCACCTGAGATCAGGAATATTTTTGTTGCCTCTCTCAGTTTTCAGAATATTTACTTTTACATTATCATTAAGCCAACTCACAGCAAAAAAAAATTTTAGTTCCTCATGAGTCATAACCATCACTACAGAGCTTCTCACCCTGACTGTGGACGTAAGAGTCATCACCACAAACCTTGCAGTTATGGTGTTCGCTTCTTAGGACACAGTGGCTCTTGACTCTTGTCTTGGCGATTGACTGGTGAGAAATAATCACCCCAAGTATATAGCTCCTTACATGTCATTCTGTGTGTCTTTGTGGATATACTGACATAGTATACTGCCTTAGTTCAAAAGTTCACAAGCACACGTGAGCTCAATGTTAGCCAACACTAACTTCTACGGTAATCATTTGCTAATGCTGTAAAACCCTGGGACTTATCTCAGCATCTGCCAATGTGACTGTGCGTGTCAGATTGGCAAAAAAGACACACGCTGTGCTTATCCCAGTCACACGTCATCGCAAGTTTTACCTTGCCTCTGATGATGCACAACTCTTCCTAGGGCTGTCCTACCCAGGCTGACAGTAATGTAAGTTCCTGGAGCCTGGAGTTTCTGTAGACAGTCTCAGGTCACAGGATGCATGAACTTGCTGGAGCTGTAGACCATGAAAAGTATGGGCTGTACATTTTTCACTGCATCAAAAGATAATGTGTACAAGTGCTGATAGACTGTATCAGCCTTATTAATAAGATGGTAGATTAAAAAATGGGCTAATGCAGAACTTTTGTCTATCAAGAAGCTGTCCATCTTTGGATCGTGCATTCAGAATTATCACCATCTGACAGCAATTTATCTCACAGCTGTCCTGCGTATGTTGTCTCAAAATTCATTTTGTTCTAACAGATGAAAAAACAAATTACAAAAGGGCAGATATTTCTCATGGTCTTACAGAAGACAGTAATATATTAGTCCATATATTCTGTATTTTGCATAGAATAAAAGAGAACAGAAATTCCACATCACCATGTGACCAGAGGTGTAACTGAATTTAGATCAGCATGAATCTTTCCCACTACATGTAGTAACCAAATCTCTTGCTGCTCATAGAACAGAATGTTCAGTGATGTTGCTTCAAATCTTGTAGTGCAATAGGTGTAGGGAGTTGGATGTGCTTTGTTTCCAGGCAAAATGAGAAATACATCTCCTACACTTACCATATCTCGATAGAGTGAGAAACTCTGTAAAGTCCCTTGCCCATTTCCTTCTGCTTTGTCACTCCTGAGTAAACTTCCCAATTCTTGACGCTCATGCTTCTGTATAAATGATAAATATAAAAGTATATATAATGGCAATGATATTTGCTGTTAAATAAATACTCGGAAAGCTTCATAGTCACCAGCAGGTGTGGCTTGATTTACATAATGCCTTTTGCATTTTCTTGAATAGACCTGTGATAGAACGAGAAGGAAAATTCAGGAGTCAAGACTCATTTTAAACCTCCTTTAAAAATAATCTAATTTACATAATATATAAACATAAAGTCATTCAGCAGCTTGACCCCAAAGGCAGGACCTCTGATCTCTTAATTATAACATGGTGTACTTTGTGTATGTCAGTTAAAGTTTCCATATTGCATTTTCCTGGTTTGTCAAGTAGAGAAAATAATAATTACCCTCTTCGTAGGGTTGTTAATCTTTTTTAAGGACTTTTAAGCACTATAAAAAAAAAAAAATGCCCTGTGAGAGCCTTCCTAGTAGTTATGCAGTTTGGCTGTCTGCAGCCTGGAGGGCTGGACTGGTTACCAGGGGCTGTAATAGTGAGGGTTTCAGACACATCTTGATGAGACATTATTACTCAGGTCACATCTCCAGCCTGTTGCTGTGTTATGAGAACTGCTGCCTTTGCCACTGACAGTTGTGCAACTTCCTTCTGGCTTCTAAAGTTGTTTCCAAGGAATCCCTTTCTTCTGGTAACTTGTAATGATTTCCCAGGCAACAGGTCCTGATGCTGGTGACTGTTTTCATCTCCTCCTTTTTTAATTTTAGTGTTAATGACGTGATAGAGGCAGTCAGACCACATCTTCCTTTTTCCTTCCAGAGCTTATCTATATAAGGTCTTCTTTGAATGTATCAGGGTGGACACTTGTAAGCAACTGAAAACCAAGGAGAGTCATTCATTGCTCAGTTCTTCCCAAAGGAAAGAAGGAAGAACAATCCACAGGCTGGAGGAAGAAGGTGAGCGCTCAAGGCCACTCTGCTCTGGCCAGGATGAGAGCAAATAGGACAACAACTGGGGTATAGGGAAGGTAACATCGATTTGGTAACTGTTTGATTCCTTACATAAAAAACCAGCAAAGATTGGTATCCTTAAAAAAGGAGAAAATTTCTCTCAGCTTCACTTGTTCCCGTTATCACATCCCTCTCAGACACTCATACACACATATGCTCCTGATCCCAGTAAAGCCTGTGACAGCCACCTTTTCAAAAACAAGCAAAGACTAGCATTTGCATTTCTTGAAAGCAATAATAGTGAAGAAAACTGGAAGCAAAGATGGCTTTGGAATATGGGAGCCGGTTAGGTAAAGCAAGGCTTGATCGCCTCTACCAGGCTCTGGAAGAAGACAAATGCCTTTTCATTTGTACCCAGAAAGACTTTATCCTGAGTGTGGGCATGCCCAGCTGATGGGCTGAGAGTATTTAATCTAATTATTTAATCTAACTTAATCTAATTATGAGTTGCCAGTCTACAGTTGTTAAATCAGTCATCAATTTGCTATTTGTTGGTTCAGCAAACAATACTCAGTTTTTAATTAGCTAAACTGATAAATGGTGATTTCTCTGAGCAGGGTGCTCTTTATTCTTTTGGGACTTTGAGAAGTACCCTACAAAGTGCAAGAAAGCACAAGGAGGAGGAGGAGTAGTGTGCTTGTACTATGTGGTCCCCCACCTCCAGCACCTGGTGGGATGGCAGTGGATGGTGCAGGACACAGCTGCAGCAGTTGGGAAGGAAATGATGTTCCAAACTGGTTAAATAGGATGGAGAGGAGTGGGGAGCAGGCGTGAAGGGCTGGGAAGCAACTGAGTAGAGGAAAAGGATGGGGGAAGTATTATCCTGGAAGGCATGGAAATGGGGGGAAGGTATGTCTGGTATGGCTAAGATGGATACAGGAGGATTTCTAAGACCAAGAAGGAATGAACAGTCCCAACCCAGCCCACTGCTTCCAGTGCTGCCCACCTCGCACACCCGCACAGCGAGAGCAGGAGCCGCTCCGTCCCTACTCTGTCCCTGCTCAGTCCCTGCTCCGCCGCTACTCCAGGCGCGGGCTGCAGGTGGTGCCATTGCCTCGAGAAGCGCGTGTCAGGTCGGGTGGGCGATTTTGAGATGTGGGTTAATCACATTCACGGAAACTTTCACCGATAACTGCTGTTTTGATGTCAGGGTTGATAAAAGGGCTACCGTAATCTTTATTTCATTCTAAGTGCTTCCTAACCTCTTGATAAGAGTGGTAAATCATAGCACTGAGAACTAAGCCATGGTTCCTAGAGACGGTGATGCAATTGCTGGTGTTCTCCTTTATCTCATCTGTACTTTAATGATTTCAGACCCTGCAGCTAGACTTAATAGTCAGTACAGACGTCTCATCTTGTAGATAATGATCTAGTCAATTCAGCCGCAGGGATGGAAGTAAAATCTGCATGCAGACTCATGCAATATGTTAGACAAGCAGCAGAAAAAGGCAAAAAAAAATAGCTCAAGAAAAACAAAATTGTGTTACACAATCTTCTTTCCAAAACTTATAATCCCTTTGTTTTAGCGTAATACTACTATATGAAACAAAGTCAGTAGATACTTTTTTTTTCATTGCTTTGGCATTTTATAGGTCCTTCTGCAGAGTTCCAGGACCTTTTTTGACCCCCCTGTTATGTTCCGCCACATGCAACTCTGTGGCCAAAATGTCAACAGCTCTAGCCTTGCAGTAAAATAGCATTGTATGCAGTCTATGTTATTAATGGTTTCAGTAGCTGAGCAGTTGTTTGGATAGCTCATGGGACGTTGCTAAACCCAACACTTTGAAGTCCATAGGACTTTTGATGTTGACTTCATTAACGGTAGGATGAAGCTTTAATGTTGCCTGTGTATGGTATAAGGCTGACCTTTTACTGAGTCACTGTGGCTATGAGTGAGTCAATCGGGTATTTGGTGCATCATCTCCTCTCTCTCTGTAAGGTAACTCAAGCAAACATCATCCCAGGTGCAAGCCGAGGAAATTCCTGAGATAGAAGAGCAACAAGTTCATGGAGTGCAGTTAACCATCTTCTTCATGCCCCTTTGCACCAATCTTTTCCTATGAGCACTGCTTGTTGTGAAAATGCATTCCCTAATGCTTGTAAAAAGATTAGAATTTGTGCCACTGAAGAAGTGCAAGTGTTTATTGAAATGAAAACGTGTGTTTTTACAAATCTTGTAAGATGTGGTAGCAAAACACCACGTGGAGTTCAACACAGTGAAACAATTCCTCCAGCCCCAAGAGTTGCCTGCTCTCGTAATGCATGGCACTGAGTCACATCACAGGGACCTTTAGGGTGGCAGTGCTCTCTTGTATGTCAGGCCATCTGCTGTGTCATGGGAGATGCTCTGCTAGGTATCATCCATTCAGTTATTTGGAATGGTGGGTCCTTCCTGAGCCAGAGGTCTCGGTGATGGGTTGGGGACTTAGTCAACCCATCATGTGGACATGGCAGCAGAGGCACCTTTGAGGTCTGAGGGTTTCCCAGTTCCTGGACAGATTACAGGATGCTCAGTTGGACTTTTAAAGCTGCTCTCACAGCAGAAGAGATGACAGAATTGTTCTGAGTCATAGTCATTAGTAAAACAGACTTTGCTTGTAATTTAGCTGTGATTGCTTTGGTAATGTACATTTGCGTGATTAGTCCATTATTACTCATATGAGAAACATAACTAATGTGCAGCAATCTTCTCTAGCATTTAGTTTAAAAGCAGGATAACAAAATAGTTTCTTTGCTGTTCACATGGCACTGGCTCCCTAGGATAAATGATCTACAAAACCCGAATCTTCTCTCACCTGTATTGCTTTCCTGATGTGACTGGAGAATGGCAGTTCTGTTCTCCTCTGATTCCCTAGGCAATAATATGTTTTATTTTATGAGATAAACAGATTCAAAATCTCAGAGATAGCTAGCAAGTTTACTACATGTGATTTTTGGAGTCACTTTTGTTTGTACCTGATGTTCTAGCTGGCATTGGCTTTATTGGCCTGTATATCTATAGAGCTGGTGTAATCTTATCATATTAATTGCCTTTTCCAGTGTAACCATTCGGAGGTGCATACCAGCCTTTAACCTAGTCGCTGGTTAATACATGTTCATGATTGTTCACTTTTTGGTAGACTTTCATTCATCACTTCACACATGCATTCAGTAACTAGTGCAGTGAAACTGTCAACTCGGGTAGGCATTTGTATTTCCTTTTTAAGGATGAGAATACTTGAGTGTTATATAGGCCAAGAACATCAGAAATAGCTTCAGCTTTTTGGGCGAGTAGCTGGGTTTGTTGGTGTCCAACATAAGCCACCTGATTTTCCAAAACAGGTGAGACATATGCTTTCTGGAAGTCAGGTCCTTCTAAAGAGTCTCAAACTAGACATCTGAAAAACTGAGTCATGGAAGCTGCTTCTGGAAATCTGGAGCAGTGTGCTTTGTCCAAAGTTACATAAGTTAAAGGCAGGGAAAAAATGAGTGACTGACTCTTACTTTCAACTGACCTGTGATGCCTCCTTTGCCTACTCATTAGATTTCTCAGGGTCTTTTGTCTAGTCTACCCTTTATGCATCTGGTAGTAGCTTACCAAGATCCCTCATCATCTTCCTGCTGGTTTGTCATTAACATTCCTTTTCTGTGCTGCCTGTCTCCAAAGAACAGGCCAGTCAATACACTGGCATGATAACACTCTTAACCCAATTACCTATTTATTTTCCTATATGTCCTTTCTTTATCCTTCTTCGGTGTTTCGTGTTACACTTGTATGTGAAATTCTTTGACACAGGAACCATTCTTTTTGATTGTACGGCATCTAGAATAATGACGTCTAAGTTTATAAATGAAGCTCTTTGGGGTTCGCTGCACTAATACTGCTACTACTGCTAAAGAATTACAAGATTTGTTTGTCAGCCATGTTTTTCCAATTTAAAGTCAACTCAGTGGGTTGTGGAACAGAGTTCAAGAACCTTACGCTTTATGCTTGAACATATTAGGGTGGGATTGCTGCTGAAAGTTATTTCCAGTTTTCTGAGTCAGAACTGTCAAATCTGTGTATTAGGTAGGACTCAAGCAGCTCTGCTTACTCCAGACAAGGCCAAAATTTAGCAGATTTTCCTTAAACTGAATTACTATTGCTTTTTGCCTGAGAATGCTCTGTCAGAATTGCAAGAGCATTTTGTGTAGGAGGCTACGGAGTTGCCTCTGTGAGATTTATAGTAAAGAATTTTTCCATGGGCTGTACACAATGCTCATCCTTACAGCAGGCTGGAAGGATGAAGAAGCTGTCTGTGTCTAGAACATGTTCCATCACAGTAATTAAACATATAAAATGTGTTTTTTTCTCACTGGTACATTTAATATTTATGAAATTACAGGTTTGTTTTGCTTTGTAATAAATAGAAAGTAAAAATTCCCAGTACATTCCCAACGGCTCCAGTTTCTGGGCCCACCTGGAAAGCCATCAAACTACTGGTCCATGCTCAATGCTGTACTTCGCAGACCTTGTCATTCCTCGAAGCCCAGTTTAATATCCAACACATTCTGTAGCTTTTTGTTTGTATTTAATGGAAGTCCTGAGTGAGTAATCATAATCATAAACCCCTCAGGAATTCCATTTTATTAAGCAATTTACTCTTAGCAGAATTATATAGCATACATCAATTAGTGCTTATAACAACCACTTTCAAGAGGAGGGACAATGAATGTGTTATTGTCCTCACAAGGAAGCAGAGAAGTTAAATTTTATTTAAATCAAACATAGTAGCTTCTGGTCTTATTCTCATAGGTATTACAGGTGATGCATGTTCATGTGAATGACTGAAGTGCTTGTTTTTGCAAAGAAAATGACTGGAAAGAATCGTGACCAAGAGCGCTCGTGATGTCATGAGTGTATTGACCTGGATCAGTGGGTTAAGTGAGACGCACAAAGCTACAAGTGCTGGGCACTGAAGTGTTTCATCAGTGTATGTGCTGATGTCACTGCGGTGTAAAAATGTGCAGAGGTCCAAATTCAGCACAGAAAAATGAGCCTGTCTTATTTTAAGCATGCAGGTAGTCTCAATGCTTTATTTTTACTTTTGATTTTTTTTTCTGGTTGAGCTTGAGTGACTGGTTGCTAACTTTGTCGTCTAGATTTTTTAATGCTCTTACATGTTTCCTGGAACAGTTTTATATCTTTTTTTTTTTTTTTTAATATCACAATATGTGCACCAAGGCACATAGGTAGGTTTTAAAAATTCTTTTCTTATGTGCTGTTTTTCCCTGTAAGATGAGTGTGTGTGTGCACTTTGTCAGTATTTCTTCCAATATTCCTCTTGCAAATGCTTTTTAAATATATCCAGCTCAGTATTGATGTATTTCTTTGCAGGCACCCTTGTGCTTCTGTCTTCATGACATCTGAATTAATCTGGATTCACCAATTAAAATGAAGTATCTTCATAACAATCTTGTGAATTCAGGTGGTGTTTTTATCTTTGACCTAGAGCTAGGCTCTCTAATGTGGAGATATCAAGTGTCAGATAACCAGAATTTTGGTTTAATGATTTGGAACATTCTAAAATACTTTTTTTAGCATAAATGAACACAGTGTTTTACATGTTCAAATTCTCTCTTTTCTTTAATCAGAATGTTTTAATTTCTCCTTTCTGGAGCAATTTTCCCCATTCACTAGACATTTTACAACTTTTTCAGCATCTAAGGTAGGGACCCATAACTACCCAGCCATGATACATTTCTTCTTACATCAGGAAGGAATATTGTCTCAATGCATTCAATAAAATAACCAAAACCACTATGTTGCCATGCAATTAAAGGCTGAATTGTAACACACTTGCATCCATGCACTTAATGAATTTAGTTAATTAAGTCTCATTTATGCTTTTGAGGCCTGGACTTCATAACCTTTGTATTTTTCTAAGTAATTTAAAAAATAATATTGTAATTATTAAAGAGGAGAAGTATTCTATCACTTAGATTGCATTCCTAAGTTGTCTCACCATGAAGTTTGTTTATGTAAGTGTGTATACCAAATACCACAGAAAAGGTCTTTAATGCTCATGGCCAGAAACACAGGCTCATGACTTCTGGGCTTGTTGCCTGATTTTTCCCTGGAGTTAAATTTGCAACCCAGACTGACAACCTGGATGAGGTTTGGGTCTGGGAATGGCTGGAGGTGGCTGGGTCTGCTGGAAGGGAGTTGAGCTTAAGGTTTAGGGGATGGACAAGGGCACAGGCAAGCAAGGTTGATAAGTTTTGTTTAGTTCTGGATCTGTCAAGGGTTGCAAGGTTTGATGTCATTTATGGTCTCTCTGGTTTTTATGAGGCTGGAAGGGCTCACTGTGTTAAAGCTAAGGAAGGACTTGCACTGGTGTTGGATTCATGCTTCTCTTGGCAGCAGCCCTAAACTTAGCAAGGGCTTCTTCTCAGTCCAGTGCTGATGTTTCTTCATCAGCCCCTGCTGACCTAAACTTTCTCCAAACAAAAATCTTAGAGTTGGTCTTAACATCCAAACTTCTGTAAGATGAAGACTTAGACAGGGATGCCATACTGGCATAAGCCCTGCTGTTACCTTAGTAAACCCTTCTACATCCACTCTTAGCCCTACATCATCGCCCTTGCCAACCTGAACCTTAAACCCTCATCCTTATCCTGATTGTGTCTCTTGCCGGACCAGTTCCTGATCTAATAATGTGGCTGAAATAATGATCTTATGCTAAGAAGCATTGTACAGAGCCAGCACAATTATAGCAGATACTATCTGTTTACATGGAGCATTACGTTCAGTACATTCAATTACATTCAGTAGTACTGCTTCAAGGCCCAGATAGATAAATCAAAGTATTTATACCAGTACATTGTTGTTCCTGAGAAACTGAGCTCACTCTGAACATCAGGGAACATGAGGACACAGAGCTAGCAAGTTCAGGGAGAAGTAACTGTACCAGATTTAGCCATTGCCAGAATATACAACTAGCAGGAGGTTCCCCTTATGGCATGTGTGCAATGACAGCGGCTGGCAGCTGGTGAAACTCCATCTGGGAGCCCTTATATCTGAGAAATTCAAAATGAACAGCTTTAGAAACAAAGTGGGTCCTATTTCCACTGCCAGAAGAAGTGCTGTTTGATGTGCAAGGGCAGTGTTTATTTTTATGTATGACACACATGGACACTTTGGTATTTCAGAATAGCACTTATTTTGAGCTAACAATAGAAGCTCTCATTAGAAAATTGGTCAAGTTACATCATTTTTCTCAAGAATGAAATGTGCCAGTTTTATTCCTTCTGGTAATCCGTATCCTTCATCAACAAGAGATGTGGCTAAACGTTTTAAACAGATATCAGAAAACTGTTCTTCCTAACTAGAAGTGACATTCACAGGAATTCACATTTCTTAGGGACCAAAGAATGATGTGCAGCTTGCTACAGGAAATGGGAGCAGGTTAAAAAGAAAATGTAAGCTCTTTGTCCTCCCAACAAAATAAAAAACAAAGTGATAGGGATTTATCTGTTTTTTTTAAGAGAGAGTGAAGGGGAAAAAATACTCTCAGTATGATACTGGAACATTGCATTCCCCCAAGAAATCAGTCCTTGTTATCTTGCTGTGAACTTCCCCTGAATCGTATTTCACATATGCCCAAAGACACTGAAAAAAAAAAGCCCAAAACAAACCAACTTTTTTTTCTGGTACCAGTGAGTGGTATCAGACTGGAAGCAATCAGCTCTTTATGAAGTATCTCCTTACCTGATCTTTGGTGGATCAGAGGAGCTATCAGACGATTCTCCTTTCATGGAGAGCCTTTTTGAGGTGCTTAGCTGATGCCTCTCTCCAGCAGGAGATGCCTCCCCTGTGGATACGGGGCGCAGCAGAACACCTCTGCGTTTCAGGTGTGCTGGGAGATCATAAAGGAGAGTAGGCAAGGTCTTGTTGGTGCCTCCTGGTGCAATATTGCACTAAGCACAGCTCAGATGGGTCCGGATCTTTAGCTTTCTCTTTTGTGGCAGCTTAGGGAAAGGAACATTAGGTAAAATGGCAAAAACATGTAGCTTAGATTGAACAGGATTCTGAGTGGTGGGAAGAACTGTGGAGGAACCCAGCTCATCGAGATGACTGGACTACGCAATAGCCAAAGAAATACTCAGGATTTCACAGGGGAAGAAATAATTTAAGCTATTAATGTATACTGGTAGTTTCTAATGTCATGGTCATAACTTACTAATTACGCCCAGGTGTAACCCTAGGTTGACTAAGGAAAATGCTACCAGCCAGAAAAATTACCTAGATCCTTGGTTTCGTAAAAAAATGAAAAACACAGTCAAGGGAGTGGCTTCAACTGGCATATTCTTTGTAGTTTTATTAATTTCTAAAGAATTCAAGATACAAAGAGCGTTATAAAGCACACAATGGAAATGATTAGTCACAAGGATGGTGTGCATGGGCAAATAGCGCAGAGCAGCTGACATGCCAAATCATCACAACAACATGCTCTCAAGTTCGTGTGCTCATGCCTGCCTCAAGAGTTCACTGAGGCCAATACTGCAGCAGGAGTTGGTGCTCAGAATCCATACTCCTGGAAACAAATGCCATGATATTAGATGGGATAGGTTTTTTCAGAGATACACAAATACTTCAGGGCATGAAAGAAGTATCTAGCAGTGAGAATCTCACTTGCGGGGAAGTCCGTTTTTAACTTTCCATCCAATGCTTTGTTCACTGAGTGCTGCTAGAGAACTTGGTGGAAATTTTGTATCATCTAGTCAGGACATTCCCATATAACTATATGTATAACTGCTTTGATTTAGATAATATTAGTGAAATTACTAACTGTCCACTTGCATACCTATTTCCAGGACAGGACCTAACTGCTGAAAGGTACCGTCCTGTTATTTGCAACATGAAACAAGTAGTCAAAAGCAAGCATGCTTGACTGAACTTCCTCATATTAACACTGCTAACCAAGAGCTGGGCTTCTGCTTTGTACGTTTCACTAATCTTCACAGAGAGTTGTCTTGGAGGACAAGAGGTGTAGGCGGAGTGAATGATATGAGGAAGGGACATAGACAGTTTTGTGTACAAAACATTCCCCCTACGCAAACGGTACTCTGGGGGTGGCTGCTATTTTTCGTCTCAAATTTAAAAGCCACAGTCCAAAAATAAAAAAGCGTCACTATAAATAATAGAAGTGAGGCCAACAGGTCAAATCTGGGCTCTTGCTTTATGTTTTTTTATGAAAGGTGGATGTGCGTAGGCTGTGAAGATTGTTTGAGTCACTTTTGAGAATGAAGAACATGGGAAACATGAAAAGTGCTCTGGGTGTTGGGCATTTCCTTTTTCATAATAACAATTGAATGGAACATATTAGTAAAGCTCACATACTGTACACCTACATTTTATATTTTTTACAGAGTATTTTGTGTGCTTGATCCAAGATGCCATAGGAGGATCTAGTGCTTCTTTTGACTTAATCGCTTATTTAAAATGTGGTTTAGCATGGCATGGATTTTTACGCAGCAAGAGGGACTATTTATGACCAAATGTTAGTATACAGTAAATCAAGGAGTGAAATTATAATCTGCTCTTTACCCTGCGTTCTTTCCCCATGAGGACACTTCTACCCCTACATGGAGAGTGAAGCAGCCAGTTCTCTCTCAATTCATCCTTGCTTACTCCACCATCGTTTCCATGTGTTTAATTCCCTCCAAAAGTACTAAATGTCTCACTTGTATGTGAAGATGTGAGATGAGGCTCTGTTTGGTCTTACACTGTGTAACCTTGGGGGCTTAGTCTAAGATGAATTTAGGCACCCAGGTACTCTTTAAAGCTCTTGGGGCTTCAGGGGGAAATTTCACTAAGTGGAACCAGTATTGTTAACAGTGAACTGAACCAAACCCAAACCTGACCTACAAAGCAGCTTCAATAACTTTTTTTTTTTTAATCTTCTAACTGACACTGAACATTTAATTTTATGTTTCTGTTGATTACTACCAGGAAATGAAAGCCCTCTCAGGGTAACAGCTCAGCAAGGGCTTGTGTTTCCCAGCAGGGACCTGTCAGCCACAGGATGCCTGGCACCTCCTGGCTCCAGCAAAGCTGCTACGTTGCTGCATCTTCCTCCCTTCTGCCCCCATCTTTCTCTCTCTGTATGACTCACCCTGTGCACAGCACACGTTCCTGCCTCTGCACCATGACACCACACTGCTCCACAGCCCTTGGCAGGGATCTTTCTGGTGCGGGGGATTTTTGCACTTGCCTAGAGTGATCTCCAGCTGTACTGCTCCTGGCAGGAGGAGGCTGACTTTTACATTGTGGGGGTGAGTGGCTGACTGCTACAGCCAGCACTGTCCCTAAAGGCTGCTGCACCCCTCCCTCAGCCTCAATTTCTCACTGTCAGTCCCATTTATTGTTCCATATGGCTGTGGGATTATGCCCGTGTGGTCTTCCACCTACGTCTGTGTGTGTGTGTGTGTGTGCACACACTCTGATATTGCTATGTTGTCTGCATGCAGACACACGTATCTACTAGGTGTGGATGGGAATGGCAGAGAACCACAATTTCTCTCCTTCAGCTCCAAGAAGAAGGTGGAGAGAAGTGGAAACATTGCGCTAATACAATCACAGAATGGTTTGGGTGGGAAGGGACCTCTAAAGAACATCTAGTCCAACCCAGATGTCTGGTGTCTGAGCTGAAGATAGGTTTGCAGAGACATCTTATCACAGGACTTCCAATTTTTAAGACTAATGAGTTTTTTTTCTGGGAAGCAGTTCAAGGCCACCAAAGAATTAGGGATTGTTACAAGCCTCAACTGGAACAGAAACAGAGGTAAGACTAAAAGGTGCTGGTCTGAGTCTCTGGTTCTAAGCATTCCTGTCCAGAGAAAAATAAATCGGGAGGAAAGAGGGTTAAAATAAACTTGAATTAATAAGGGAAGAATATAATTTAGATTCTGCTGACTCTCAAGAACTGTTGTGATGTTTGTTTTGTTTGGCCTTTCTATCTGCATCAGGATATGAAACCCTACTGCTTGAGTTTCAGTGATTTCCCTTTGAAACAAGATAGTGTTTCAACTCTCCAAAGGCTGAAGGCTGACCTCTTACTACAGCTGTGATGGTGGAAGTGCAGAGTAACTCCACTGACCTCAGTCTCACTTGCTCTAAAGAATTTTATGAAGTACGTCTTAACCTAGGCTTTCCTGTCACTCTTGTATGTGAGGGGGTTTTGTGTGGGTTGGTTTTTGTTGTTTTCTTTTTTTAACTTTTGCAAATTTTTTCTAATGATAGCAGTGCCTTCTGAAAAGCATTGGATTGACACTCTGGACATCAAAGCCTTCTGCCAACAGAGCATATACTGAAATACTGCCCAGCCTGTCTTCCTGAAGCATAACCTGAAGGGATCATTTGTTAAGAGATGAGGATAATTCAGTCTCTAAAACCACTCAAGCCCTGGGTCTAAGCAGCTAGAACAAAGATCAGTTTATCTCCAGACTTCTTCACTTTCCTTTCTGATTTTTTTTCCCTAACTCTGTTGAAAGCATTTCCCACTGTCTTGTTCTTTTTAGATAGTTTGACAATAGACTGAGTAAATTTCCCCTATCTTGTGGTCATAATTCCGGTCATTTCAGGAAAGGTTGCTGTTCATTCAGTCTGGGGTTTTTTGGACACCCAACCTGAGCGGTCAATATGTGGCTCTCACCTCCTGTAAATGATATGACATTTTATACCTGGTCACCAGCTGGGTCAGTCATGCCTGGACACCAACATTTAGTTCTGAATTATTCTCTTACACTGCTTTTCCTCATGTTTTACTCAGATTTTCTGTCTTTTGATCTCCAAGGAGTCTTGGTTTCTGGGTTACAGCTCCTGCGGGCTTTGAGCTGGCTCAGAGTTGGTCTCACTACACTGCTCATGTCACCAGAGACAGCACGCACAGGTTGGGACAGCAGCTCTTTGCCATGGGGGCTCACTTCACTGACAGCTACAGTGGATGGGAGAGGTGGTAGTGGTAGAAGTATTTCTGGGTTTCTGTCAAGGCAGACGCTTCCACGCAGGGACATGCACTTTTCTTGGGATAGCAGCTATGTTTTCTCCAGTCTTATTAGAAGCCACAGATTTATAATTTTTGTTTGGAGTTTGGAAATCTCAGGAAGGATTTGCTGAGGTCAACCTGAGGCAAAGGGTTGCCCAATGTCAGATTGTAGGGAGATATTTTCACTGGCAGGCTCGGCACCTCTCTGAAGAGGCAAAGAATAAGTTTGCAGCTCTGGGAGTGCATGAACAGTTCACGTTAGCCGATAGACATGTGTTCTGAAACACACTGGTCTTGGGCACCGCAGCCTGTATTACTGGGACACAGCTGCTGCCATGTAGGGTATAAATCCGATGACCTCCTCTGAAAACAGACACCTAGAAGCTTTCATTCCAATGTGTTCTTTTCCAGTAGTGGTGATGGCAGTGTTCCCTGTGACACTGTGGGAAATCCAGGTTCAAGTCTTTCTTTTATGTCTGGGATGATACAAGCCCCTCTTGTGCAGCTTCTCATGAGAGGAGGTGCTGGGAACATGAACCGGACACCAGGACTGCAGTTTCTCCCCGTGGGATTCTCCATGCACTTCGTCGTACAACACTGTGTGTAAAACATACCACCCTCCTGCAGCAGGAAGCCAAGCCTCCATGCTATGCTTTCTCCAATATAAAGGTTGATCTTTATAGTCACTCTATATCTTCTAAATACTCGATATGCAGCAGTAAATATATGCCTTTGGACACACCGGATTTTCAAGTAGAGCTATCAGAGCTGGCTCTCAGAGAGCAAGCTGAGTGACAAAGCCATATGAAGAGTTGTAGGGCTCTGTAGCAGCTGATTTAGCTTGTCTGTTAGCTGGACTAATTAGCCCAGATGGAAAGCAATACTGACACAGTCACTCTGCCTCTGCTTTCTAAGCCAGTTTGTTCAGAGTCAGCTCTGCTATTTCTACACAGTAGTGCATTGTCTGTGTAAACATATTCTTCATGCTGCAAATCAAATCACTTCGTAGCACCCATACTGCTTGCATATGCCATTGCTGACTCATATCTTTATATGGCCTGGGGACCCCTTGTATAGGATCTACAAGTGAAAAAGGCACAGTTTTCCCCATCTTATTTACTGGTAGAGTTTGCATGTCCTACCCTAGATGATCTAGATCACATGCATTTTTAAATGACTTTTAATATGAAAATTCCTTAATGCTGCTGTGAGATGGCTTATGTTTTGCAACACCAGCATAAAAGAGTATTTTATGCATTATTTCTAACGTAGCTGTCAGTGTTGGCAAACATATATTCCAGTGAAAAGATTAAAGTCTACACAGCAGCCTACAAAGCAGAATAAAAAGTAGTCTAAAAGAAAGATATTTCTAAGTGGGTCATCTTCCCATGGATTTAAAACATAAAGGGAAGAAAATGAAATAATGTGCATCAAAGCTATGATCAGTTATGTAAGAGCTGAACAAGGATGACTGCTCATGAATAGTTCTCCTTCTTTTGACTTCTAGCTCTCCTTTAAAAACATAAAATACAATTTGGAAGCAGATTATAGAGCACTGGAGTGAAAATGCGTAGGAAGGTCTGGGGAAAAGAATAAAATCCACCCGGCTGTGCTGAAATCTATATGAAAAACCACAATGAATGTCAGTGAACCTGCAGCCTAAAGGAGCAGAGATGGAGAAACTGAATCTGTATGACAGTCCTCAAAGAAGAGGCACCAGGCGTCCACCTCCTATCAGGGAGAAAGGATGCCTTTGCGGGAAATAGGGCACGTGTTCTTTTGGCTGTTGATTTGCCAATGGTGCCGTACCCTCACCAGAAGTGAGGATGCTGTATGACTGTGCCAATGAGCAGACTGTTCACCAGATGGAAGCATTAGAGTCAGATACAGGGGTGGAAAGGACATGCTGGTGCCAAAGCCTCGTTTCCATGATACCTAATCTGGTTTAGAGAAATCTCTAGGAATTTGTAGCAAATTGCCTGAGAGGTGATAACCAATTTAGATTGAGACAAGGAAATTCTCAGAGAAATTTCTCAAGGCTTCAGGAGCCACAAAAAAGCATAACAAATGTTGCAGGGGAGATAAGAAAACATGTTCTAGGGAAGTTACTTTGAGTTGTCAGTCATAGTTGTAATTCTGTGCAAATGGTCGTGTAAATGTCAGCACTCAGTCAGGAAGCTGAGTAAGCAATAACTTGTATTTGTTTAAGTGATAATTGGTGCTAGCAAAGAGTGCAGCATGTTTTGTGTTTAGCTGGGGCAACCTTTACCAGAAAGCCAACTGGTCTTAATCTCCTGATGTCAACAGAAGGAAAATTTGCTTCCTTATCTAGTTTGTTCCACTCTGTACATTGGTCCATACCACTAATATAAATATCTTGACCTCATCTTTATCTAGGACTCCCATCTTTGTGTCATCTACAAATCTATGCATGTCTGTTTTCTTTTTACTTCCATGTCAATGACAGAAATATTCAGTAGTGTTAGTCCGGCATAAAAACTTGCTAGAAACCACACCACTGAGGACATGCTGAAATCTTTCAGCTAGTTCTGAATCTGTGCACTATTTGGGTTATTTGTATGTTATAATGCCATATTTGTGTCAGGATGTCAGGGTTGACACACTGACTATGTAACTATGCTTTCCTTGAATTCTTTATCTGTTTTTCCACTGTTTTACCTGAGATTGACAAACTTAAATATTTTCTTGCACAGATCTCCTCCCACAATGCATTTGCTTGTTTTTAATGTTGGCACAACAGTTGCACTCTTCCACTCTTTCGGAATTTCACTCTAGCTGCATTTATTATTATTATTGACAAAATATCTAATGAAATATCAGTAGGCCAGAGGTGCTCCATAGCCTGCTTTTTTACAATTCCTGGATGCAAATAACGCAGGCCAGTTGATGTAACGGTATTTATCCCAAGAGATGCATTTTACCATCATCTGACTTACTTTCTAATTTGTCTGCTGTTCATCATCTTCATGTGATGCGGGTAGATCATATCCCTTCTTCCAAATATAAGCTAAAACCCTTAAGTACTTCTGCATTTTCTGAATAATTTTTGACAGTTTTATTGTTTCCTTTGGCTAATGGGCTTTCTACAATAGCTAGGATTTATTTCCTTCCTAATGCCTGTATAAAATTTCTTCTTGCTATCTTCACTCCTAACTTCTTCATAACTTTAGTCTCTTTTAATCGTTTTCTGCTGTACTCTAGCAGTTGCCCATCCCACGTTACCAAACCACGTCTCTGGCAGGCTGGGGAAAAGGCCACTCGCACGTAGCAGGATCTGAGTCACCTGCAACCCAGAAGACAGAAGGGCTCAGTAATTGTTTGCTGAGACCACCCATACCTGTGTGTATGGTTTTAGCTGTGGGGAAAAAAACATTTCTGTGATGAGCAATACTCGCTTCGGTTCAAGGAATTTAGTATTTTACGTATTCGTCTGAGTGAGCTGCCTGTGGGTGCTGCTGGGTGCACGGACTGATCCCATGACAAACTGAAGATGTCTTCAGAGAGGAGGTGACCAAGCCTTTGATGTTCCAGAAAGCCTTGAGGTCAAGGTGTGTGTTTGCATGAACCTGCCAGACTCTGAGAACATGACCTTCACTTCAGTCTCTGTGACCACGGCAGCAGTGAAGGCTGCCGTAGAGGCGCATCTTGCACAGGCCACAGACATTAAAAAAAAAAAAAAAAAAGGTGGGGAGGAAATGGCTAATACATCATACCTTCAGCAGAGTAGCAGAACCTACGCTGGATGTGGTTCTCGTAAATCAGCTATATTGATTTGTAGTAGAGAGGAAAGGAGAGAGAGCACACAGACATGTGGAACTTCTGGTTGCCTAAACACGAGCAGTGAGTGCCATCGGAGGGGCTCTGAGCTGTGGGGCCATGTCTCCAGTGGCAGACATGGGTGCCTCATAGCTCCTGTGTCATACCTGGCAGCTCTGTGTGAAAGTTCAAGATACCTTAAAACATCTCAAGTGGCATTAAATGAAAATGTTTAGGCGTCTGAATTAAGCCCTTTGAGTGGAGGCCAGATTAATATACCTCAAATGGGTAGCTAAGTGGAAGTATCTTATTTGCAAATAACACTTCCTCTATAACCTGTGAAAAACTAGTGAATGCACTCTAGTAATTGGATGAGGCATGTGGGGTACATTTGGATAAGCTGAGTAGCTCTTTGGAAATATTGAGCAGGAACAGGACACTGTTGCCTCAACAGAGGTATCTCACCTCGCCCCTGGATGCTACTCCCAGGGTGCGCACCCTGTGTTATAGCCGTCCTCCTGTGCAAATGTCACGGGTACTGTAGGGCTTCTTAAATAACATTAGCAATTTATATGTGAGCAATGAGAAAGCTATAATCAATTCCTAGAACTCCACTGGCTGCAGAGGAAAATTACCCAGCCAGTTCACATATAGACGTTTAAATTTCTGTATCTTAGTCTGGAGGGGAATCTCACCTGCTGTGTTTGATACAGGACTCACATAGGTTAAAATAATTGCTGTTTCTAAGCCTAGTGCTTAGTTCGGCTCAAAAGATAATGTTTCTAGGTTGCACGTCAAACTGTAGCTGCTATAGGGAATACTTTGTGTGATTTATTTTTAACCTATGCGGGATGTCACAGGCTCAGATGCTCTGTTTGCAGAAGCAGAATTTCCCATCAGTTTTCTGTCCTTTGCACCACTGAGACCTGCAATGTCTCCAAGTAGTTTATGCACAGTAGTGAAGACAGGGAGGGGAGAGTATCAGCGTACCCAGCAGCATGCAGCCATGGCCTGAAGTGAAGGAGGCATATTCGTATTATGTGAGCAAAAACCTGTATACACTGTACAATTGGCCCATACGACATAAATAACAGCTTCCATCACCTCAGTTTTGCTATCCTTTATTCCTAATCTACAGTGATGTTTTGCAATAAAAGAGGATATCACAAAGATTTTTTCAGGCACCAGTGTGTTCGCATCAGAGACAGAGTGTCTTCATAGTTCTGCAGACACATCATTTCCAATCAAGGCTAAATTCTCACCACTTTCCTGGAGGAAAAAAATCACTGGAAATGTTTTGTGGCACCAGTGAGTTTTGTGTGAGCAGAAACAGAGGAGAAATGCCTCCTTTTTCTCAGTGGTTCAGTATGTCACCAGATAACTCTGCCCTCGTGCACTGGAGAAGATTTAGCTTTGAGAGGGGATGGCAGAAGTTAATGAATAATTACTTGGATATATTGTATCTTTCATGAGAAATTTTCAAATTGCTTTATAAACTGTAAGAAAATAAGCTTCATAACACTTGGTGATGTAAAGCGAAGAGAAGGAAAATTCATGTCATACTGAAAATATGTGGTTGGCTTGATTTCGAAAATATAGAGCTTGGAAAACTAAGCAAGTTCCCTTATCATTGCACCAAGAACAGAAATAATAATAATATTATTAAAAAAAATATCGAGAAACAAAATGAGCACTGGCAGTTTACAAATTAGTTTGAGATGTGAATGGCTCAAACCCTTCAGAATTTTGGCAATAGGAACGAAACCTTGCAGGCAACAACAATTGTATTCTGCACTGGAGCTTTTGTTACCTTGTTTCATCAGTGGTTTGGTAGCCTACATGTTTTCTAGAAGTTTTCGTACAGACTTTCAGTTATTCAAGTAACTGTATGCTTTGTGACTACTGTTTTTTCTTACCATTATTGTTATCTGTTCTTGATAGGCAGACAAATATTATAGTAGATCTGACTGATAGGCTTCAAAGATCAGATTGGTGTAATTCCTCCTATATTCTTACTTTGTATTGCAATGTTTCACAACCCCTGGTTGTAGTATCAGCTCTATTCTGTAACTCCACAGCATCTTTTGTGCTTTCTTATAGTGATCCATCCTATATTGTATCTGTTTCTACCTTAACACTGTGTGGGGCATGGATATATTTAGTGTTTAAATAACTGTCTCTTGTAAAGCGTTATGTTAAATCATGGATAGTAAAATTGTCTTCAAGTCATGAGTCACAGAAAATGCCCACCCATGTCTCTCTTGTGTCCTTATTCTCAGCTCAAGGCTCACATAATTTCATTAGGACTGTTACAGTTTGATGTATAAATTTGCCTTGAAGACACTGCATTTCAAACACATTCTTGGACCTAAAGTGGGGTGTCGGGGTTTGCAGTCATCTGTACTATGTCTGTCACGCAGCTAGACTGCACGGTACCAGACAGCTTCCCCAAGGAGACAACACTCCTTTGTTCCTTTCTGGCTGTGGTTTTTGCTTATTAGTTGAATTCTTGGCACAGTTGTTGGACAGATGTCCACAGCGGTCACAATCACAAGACTGTTTTGGGTCTTCTGGTTGTTAGGTTTGGTTTCTAAGGATCTTTCAGCTCCCTTTTCATTGTCTGTGCCCTTTTGAGACATAGCTGGCCTCTCCACCACCTTTCTGAAGGGCAAGGCAATTTTCTACATAATTCTGAGTATAGAAATTTCTCATCCTGATAGCACTGCTATGTCACAGTAATTCAGTTACCATATCCAGTCCACAGATAATTCTAATTTAAGAAATGGAGCTGCATATTAAGACAATAAAAAAATTCAGAGATGCTACCTCTGCAGAGCTTTTACTGTTTGTACTATCTTCACCAGGATCTTACAGAAAGTCCCAGTAAAATTCATGCTGAATGTAGCAGGCGATGGATTGAGCCTGGTGAAATACAGCATGATGGCTCAGGTGTTAAGGAGCAGTCTGCTGGTACCGTTGATCAGGTGGCTACAAAGGTATCAGGTGAGCAGCACTCTCACAATGACAAGGGAACAATATATATAATAGATTTTGAGAGCAGTGTTGATAATGTAAAAATGTTTTTACTGGTCATATGAAAAGTCCATTTAGCCCAGTATTTTTTTCTCCAACTCCTAGAAAGGGTTGAAGTTTCTGGAGGGAGAAGAGGTATATTTAACTGAGGATGGGTTTTGCTGCTGTAGGTTTTCCCAGGCTCACTTGAAGCCCATCTGAACTCTTAGCATCCACTGGCATCCCGAGGCAAGGAGGTCTACAGCCTAATCACGCAATTACCACCTGTTGTGGTGTTTGTCTCTAGCCTTTTTCCAATGGGGGAACTAGCACTGCGCGTGGTTTCCAGGCTGTGAGGCTTGATGGATTTACACAATGGCATAAGGCTAAGCATGGAACCACCAGCTTTTTGGAACTACTACAGCCCAAGTGCTCATTCCTCAGTGCTAATAACCAGCTGAGCGCCCATCATTTTAAATGCTAAGTTAAGAAGATTTTTGCAATTATTTGCACTTAATTTCAGCTTGCTCTGTTGCTCAGTATTATTAATTCCTTCCTCATACTCAGTGCTTATCTTTACTACCCCAAATAAGTTGATATCAGCACATTTTATCACCTCCCTTCTTACAGTAAGTTTTGCATTACAGTACTTTTATCATGTTGTGTATGATCGTTGAACAGCTTTATTTCCATGCCCGTTCCCAAGAAATGCCTTTTCTCACTGTGAAAACTTTCTGTTTAACTCTTGCCTTCTTTTTCCCTTCTTTTAGACTTTTTTTTTTTTTTTGCCATTGGTGCTCAGCTTCTTGAAAAGTCTTTGATGAGTAACTGCACTGAGGGTGTTTAGAAATCTGAGTAGGCTGTATCAGCTGGATCTCCCTTTTCACATGCCTGGTGACTCCTTTAGGGAACTCCAACAGATTTATTTATGAGGCATAAGTCTTTCCAAGAGTTTTGCTGACTCTTCCTTAACACATTATTTATTGCCTCTCCTAATTCTTTTATTAAACTCTTTATTTATTCACTCTGGTCCAGATACCGTGTCTTTAGATCTCTGATTCTCTCTTGGAACCATGAAAAAAGAAATCACATTTATTACCTTCCTTTTCTAAGATAAAGTGCTGGGTTTAAGCAAGAGGTTGTATACCATAGTTTGAGCTACAGTCACTTAGAACTCCTGGGAGGATACAGTCTTGTTCTGGTGACTATCATCTGTTTATCTTGTTCATTTAAACTATAGCCTTCCCTACTGAACTTTCAATTTGTCACAGAGCCTCTAATAAGTCTCCCATAAAGAAAGGATCTTGAATGGAAACTTTCCTCACTCTTTTAGAGGAGTAAGACATTTCTGTAATGCTCTGCTATGATCTTATCCTCTCTCAGGGTACCTTTAAACCTTAATCACATATTGACTCTACTGATTCTCTGGTGTGCTTCCTGCTCTTGATGCATTTGGAAAAGGATTTACTGTCAGTTTGTATACTTTTTGCAAGTTGCCCTTAACGAATAGTTATGGCCTGATTTATTGTGCTTTTAAGCTTTTTTTATTTATTATTTTCTTCATTTGGATATGCATCAGTTTTTAAAGGATTCTGTAATAGATTCTACATCCTTGCAGGATGAATAAGCAATAAAAAATCTGCTATGGTTTTGCTCAGTTCAAAAGGACCATTACAGTGAGTGTTCCTGCCAGAAAGAAGCTCAAAGCAGCAGTTAAGAGAGTTAAATAGTCCTCATGCTGTCTAACAAGGATTTAAAGATAACTATGAGAGAAACAGAGCAAACATAGCCCGCATATGAAGAAAGATTTGAGAAAGGGCATAAAGATGTCTTTACTGTCAAAGGGCAGGGTAAGGATGACTCAGTGTCCTATTGTTAGGGAGCAAAGCTGGAAACTGTCCTGGTTTCCCTGGCAATACTTGCCACCCACACCAGATTTCAGCTCCCTCCACCAGGCAGACGTAGGCAAAGAGCTCCACGGTTCCTCACACTGGAAGGGTTTAGATGCTGTCTCCACCAGGCAGACGTAGGCAAGAGCTCCACAGTTCCTCACACTGGAAGGGTTTAGATGCTGCTGCTGCTGCTGCCATCAACCCTGGGCTGCTCCCTCCTTTTGTCGTACCTAAAATCAGCCCTGCTCCTGAGAGATGCATCATTCTTCTAATGATGATTTCATACCTAAATCCTCCTACATGATGCTGACACCCTTTGCCACCAGGTTTTCTAGTGTTCATGCCTTCATAAGCATGTCTGGAGCTGAACAGCTCTGAAAGGTTGTATTCCTGTGCTGGATTTCGTGTCTTGCCTTGTGAGCCATCATAAAAAAGGCTGTAGTTATGTGAGTAGTAATTTCCTGCTGGAAACTTCACAACCGTGTAAGTTATATCGCTTTGACAACATGAAAATAATTTTACTCACTAGCAGCAGACTGGAATTGTTCTGATGATTTCCGTTACCGTGCAGTTTGCTGTAAGAGACTGGAAAGAGTAGGAGGAGATCACAGCATGGTACACTCAAATCATGAATTGTATGTTGGAGGTTTAGCGGTGTGGTATTTGGGATTCTCTGCCTCTGCAGCTACAGCTAGATTTCATTTACTCAGTTTCAAAAGTGAAAAAAGGAGCACTTTATCTGGAGAAAAGTTTCACTGTTGCTATAAATTTGGTGTTTACTGTCATTCTTATGTGCTTAGTGTGAAACTGATTACTGCATTCTGGATTGTAAGGAAATATTTCTTTGGAATGTACAATGGAAAATAATGGTTCTCATCTGTCTTATCAGAACACGAATTATCAGATGAGGTCATGTGGGAAAAGTTCATGCTTTCTGCTAGTAAGAGCAGGCATGTAAAGAAAAATGTGTTCTTATAGTCTCAGTAATGGCCTTCTCCTCACTTAATAAGTATAGTCATGCAGGCTGAAAGCCCCGGCTATCCAGAGTGTGGTTATTTCCTCTGAAGACCAGGTAGGTGACGGATTATTTTCTTGGAATTTTTATAAATCCCTTTTTTTCAAATACTGTTCATGTTCTTCCTAGGTATTTCATACAACTGCAAGACATGTTAGTGAAATGGACGTCCCTGAGTGTCCCATGACAGAACTCAGTAGACGCCAAACCCAAATTATAGCTGATTCAACACAAACACACTGAAAACCAGGCAGAAAAGATTGTTGTTTAGAGAGGAACAAGACAATTTGATTGCAAATGCAGTGCAGCAAAAGAGGGAATAATCTGTGCTGCCAGCAACAGTAATGACCACAGACAGATCATTTTCCTCTCATCCTGCGCATCAGCAAGACTGTAATATTGAAGACAAGGAGGGATGCACTAGCTGTCAGCCAAATACGTTGAAGAAGTATTAGTGAGTTTATTTCCTTAAAGCTTCAAATGGAAAGCATGACAGAAATAGGCAAAATGCCTTCACGGAGCCTTGCTTTTTCTGGCGTACTTCCTCCATCCATAATGAATTGTTCTGTCTCTGCAGGGATACAGTTGGGCCCTGGAATGGGTTATGTAACTTAAATTAATTGCAGTGTTTGTCAGCATTAAAAAACAACAACAAAAGCCAAAACAGAGGTTTTATTTTTACCAAAGGTTTGGTAAGAGTCCTATAAACACAACAGAGAATATTGCTAATGAAAACATTTGCTCTTTTTTACATGTCCTTCTATCTTTGGAATTTAAATATTTTTCATGTTTCTCTAGCACTTTTAACTAACAAAGATTAGCACCTAAATATATTGTCATTTTAATGTGTGCCTTTTGGGGAGACCAGTCAGAATCCTCGTGCCTCTCGAAGCAAGTGTTATTATTTGTGTGTTCTGCAGTGTTACCGAGAGGCCCCCATTAGGGCCCCTTGTGATAGTGTCTCCGGAGCTGGACTTGTGTGCAGTCAGTCTGCACACCCCGGCTGGGATAGCAACTAAAAGAAACAGCAGCAAGCAAAATCAAAACTGGCTGTGATTCTGGGGTAGAACAATAGACTGAGAAATACCTGACCATATTTAAAGCATTAGGTATGTTACATATTTAAACAGGTAACCCATTCCTGAATCCCATAGTCAGAAATCTGCTTAGTGTCATAGGACCAGCTTTTAATCTGGCACTTCTTTATTTTTGTAGTTATACAATTCTATGACACTTTTTAAGCAGAATACGAGCATGTATGACTGAGCATGTTTTAGCACGTTTTACAGGGTAATTGATAGAATTACAAATAAATAAAACAAAAAACTAAGCAACCCTCCCACTTCACTCTTACTCCCAGGCCAGGTTTGCTTTTTGGATGATGCTCAGTTTGTTGCAGACAGATTACACTGGGCTCTTTACAACTTCTGTGCCACATGACTGGATGAAAAACAAGGAAAGAAAACTTTACAGAGCAGCTGGAGCTCAGAGTGTGCAGTGAGCCATCTGCCATAGCTTTAACCCAGCCGGTGACCAAACACCACAGAGCCACTCGCTCACCCGCCCCTGGAACGGGAGGGGTAAAGGTAAGGAGACTCGTGGTTTGAGACAAATGGAAAATCAGGTATAAGCAGAGATTCTGAAAGAAACAGAAAGAGACATTGATTAGCAAAAGTAAACTGTGTCTCAAGGTCAGGAAATGAGACTTGCCAAAAGTCAAGCTAAACTAGACACGTGAAGACAATTATAACAAACAGACCAACGGTTTGCAGGAACACTGAAACAAAAAAAAAAAACAAACAAAAAAAAAAGAGAACAAGGAAGGAGGAAGCAGGGCTTCAATGCAGTGAGGGACAGAGTCTTTCTCAGGAGTCTTTCTCAGAATTCTGGGTGAACTGGCTAAGGAAATCACAAATAAATATTTTCATAAGTCTGTTAGGTTGTGAATCTAGTCTGGCTAAAAATCACATACTGTTTTTCATAATTAGGCTTATGCAGATTCTATATTTAAGAAGAATGGAGGCAAAAGCAGCATCACAGCTATAGTCACTTCAATCTGATTTGTTATATGGGAATTTGAAGAAAAAATAATTAAGGATGTAGGGGTAAATGGGATAAAATGAAAATCTTTTCCATAAAGCAGACCATGCCAGACTAGTCTGACCATTCTCTTTGATAAGAGCATGGATTTTTTAAAATTAAGGTAATATTTACTGATAAAATGAAGTTGGGATGTTTCCTCACCACAGAAAATCATTTCAATTCAAATTAAATGGGTGGCTTAATTGACTAGAATAATGCAAGTTCAATAGTAGATAATACAGTTGTGAGCTGGGCAAAGCTTTAAATACATGTAACAAGTTCATCAGTTTGAGACAATTGAGAAAGAGCAAGCTCATAAAAAAGTTATTATTTCCTGATGTTACACAAATGTGATTCTAAAAGGTCCTGGGCATAGTGTTTCCAGCAGGA
>NW_010146238.1:44684-46419 GCF_000699245.1 Pterocles gutturalis
TAAGCACGTGTTTGAGTCCTCTCAGCTGGAACACCGCGTGCAATTTAGGTCACACAGAAAGCTTAACTTGTACAAAAGGAAAACTCAACTCAGAAGAGAGATGGAGAAGGGCCGGTTACCCTGTAATACAGTTTACATAAAGGCTTGTCAGTTTATCCTTCAGTTTGGGGGTGGGGAACATTTTCCTTGCAAAGGACCAAATATGCCTTTCCAACACATTTGGCAGACCACACATTAACATGCTCCGCTATCCAGTAATAACACACAGGCTGATATTAAAAATGGGCTGTACCCTATAAAATTAAATCGCAGGGCATATTCAGCCAATAAAACGAACATTCCCCACACCTGCTTCAGCTTAATGCTGTCATTGCACTAATCTGTCTTCTCTGGAGACTCCAAGTTCTGGGTTTAGCCAGGCAGGAAAATAAATGCTGTAATTTCCACCAACAAAGTCAGGGTGTTCTGACACACGCCAAAATCAGTGGAAGTACTACATACAAACAGTTTTCCTGCTTGTGGTCTTCATATGGGACTTATTTATGCTACAGAGCTTGCCCACGGTTGTACGCAGCTGGCAGTCTTTGTGCAGCAGAAAGCTGAAGCCAGGGGAAAGGCTGCTGCTGGCTGCAACTGAGACATCGTGGGAAAGATTAAGAAAATTTATTTTCCTTAGGCCCTGCCAGCCAGTTACTCCCGTGTATTCAGAAATGATCTTTTTCTTTACGTAGAGACTCCTTCAAATTCAATATTAGGTGTTAAGAGCACTGTATTTGTTTTATAAATAAATTAAAGCTCATGACTAAACCACATTTCCTAACCTGCTTCTGCTAGTCTCTGTCGTACTTGACACACAGAGCTTCATTTCCCAGACCAAGCGCTCTCTCTGTTGTATTCAGAAAGGGGGATTCTCTTCGCTACTTCGTACTACAAATTTCTGTGAATGACAAAGAAAAATACTGATAAATGGCATTCACAGGAAATATCACATAACCTTGTTTTCTGACCACAGAAACTATTCTAATGCCATTGTAAAGGTTAAAGGCTTTAAACCTAAAGTATTAGCTGACTAACCACCAAAGGAATCTGCTGCTTTTTATTCAAACAAATCTACAGAATTATGCACAGATCAATGGTTTAGAAATATTGCTTTATTAACTGCTCTTTTTCAGTTATACTGTTGTTACAAAAGTAAATGGAGTTAAAAGTGACAACTTTGTACCTCTCACAGCAGTGGTAACACCACTTTGTGTATCATTTTTACAAGACAAAAGCCAAGGTCTTAACAGACAGAATCATAGGAGGGGAAACATCCATCTTCTCAACTCATTCTGGATACCGGTATCCTTAAGTTGCTACAAATTTGCACTGAGCACCTGTGGGATAAAAGCTGACAAATTAAATAAGCACATGCCGGTGTCCTTGCTCTCTACTGATGCTAGAAGTACAATGCTTTCTGTGCACAGAGCCTACACCTGTCGATGAATGGGAACTTCAATGCATTCCAGGTTGCTGAGGGTTTCTAAATAGCTTGTCGATAGATTTTTTTCGTAGTTTGCTTCTGTATATTTTTAAAGGTCACTCTGATTTTTTCAGTTTTCTGCTCGTCTTATTTAAAAAAAAAAAAAAAAATTTTTTTTTTTCTGTTAGAAAAAGAAACCTGGGAAGTAATTTAAAAAAAGCAAACGGGGAAAGAAACCCAAGAGAATCCAAAATACCGAATGAAATAAAATCG
>NW_010146239.1:0-240 GCF_000699245.1 Pterocles gutturalis
GGGGACACTGTCATGGGGACACCACCCTGGGGACACCCTCACTGGGACACCATCATGGGGACACTCTCCCTGGAGACACCTAGATGGGGGACACCACCCTGGGGACACTTCCATGGGGACACCCACATGGGGACACCGCCCTGGGGACAGCCACACGGGGACACCCTGAGGGGACACTTCCATGGGGACACCCACATGGGGACACCACCCTGGGGACAGCCGAGGGGACACTTCCATGGG